>NW_027039439.1:0-64896 GCF_034236695.1 Oncorhynchus nerka | reverse complement strand
CACTCAGACATCATTCACAGATAGCCAGGGGCACACTCCAACACTCAGACATCATTCACAGATAGCCAGGGGCACACTCCAACACTCAGACATCATTCACAGATAGCCAGGGCACACTCCAACACTCAGACATCACATAGCCAGGGCACACTCACAGATAGACCAGGGCACACTCCAACACTCAGACATCATTCACAGATAGCCAGGGGCACACTCCAACACTCAGACATCATTCACAGATAGCCAGGGCACACTCCAAACACTCAGACATCATTCACTAGCCAGGGGGCACTCCAACACTCAGACATCATTCACAGATAGCCAGGGCACACTCCAACACTCAGACATCATTCACAGATAGCCAGGAGCACACTCCAACACTCAGACATCATTCACAGATAGCCAGGGCACACTCAACACTCAGACATCATTCACAGATAGCCAGGGGCACACTCCAACACTCAGACATCATTCACAGATAGCCAGGGGCACACTCCAACACTCAGACATCATTCACAGATAGCCAGGGGCACACTCCAACACTCAGACATCATTCACAGATAGCCAGGGCACACTCCAACACTCAGACATCATTCACAGACAAAGCATTTGTGTTTAGTGAGTCCACCAGATCAGAGGCAGTAGGGATGACCAGGGCTGTTCTCTTGATAAGTGCATGAATTTGACATGTCCTGCTAAGCATAAACAAATGTAACTTTTGGGTGACATGGAAAATATATGGAGTAAAAAGTACATTATTTTCTTTAGGAATGTAGTGAAGTAAAAGTAAACAAATGGAAATAGTAAAGTACAGATACCCCCAAAATGATATAAGTAGTACTTTAAAGTATTTTTGCTTAAGTACTATACACCCCTGGTCTTCGCCCTAACAGTGGGAGTCGTTGTCCCAGAGGTGGGAAGGCAGACAAGCTTAGGTCCAAAGGCTTATTTTGGACATATTTTGACGAGAGTAAAACCTTTCACTTTGCCTTTTACTCCCTGTCTACACTAATGATGTGAGTGTCTGTTCATTCTGTGGTCTGTTGTCCTGTCTGTCTGGTAGCTGACCTGCCTATACTGATAGATAGGCCTAGTGCACAGTTCTGACTGTCTGTCTGGTGACTGACCTGCCTATACTGATAGACAGGCCTAGTGCACAGTTCTGACTGTCTGTCTGGTAGCTGACCTGCCTATACTGATAGATAGGCCTAGTGCACAGTTCTGACTGTCTGTCTGGTGACTGACCTGCCTATACTGATAGATAGGCCTAGTGCACAGTTCTGACTGTCTGTCTGGTGACTGACCTGCCTATACTGGGATAGACAGGCCTAGTGCACAGTTCTGACTGTCTGTCTGGTGACTGACCTGCCTATACTGATAGATAGGCCTAGTGCACAGTTCTGACTGTCTGTCTGGTGACTGACCTGCCTATACTGATAGACAGGCCTAGTGCACAGTTCTGACTGTCTGTCTGCTGACTGACCTGCCTATACTGATAGATCTGACTGTCTGTCTGGTGACTGACCTGCCTATACTGATAGATAGGCCTAGTGCAGTTCTGACTGTCTGTCTGGTGACTGACCTGCCTATACTGATAGACAGGCCTGTGCACAGTTCTGACTGTCTGTCTGGTGACTGACCTGCCTATACTGATAGATAGGCCTAGTGCACAGTTCTGACTGTCTGCCTGGTAGCTGACCTGCCTATACTGATAGATAGGCCTAGTGCACAGTTCTGACTGTCTGTCTGGTGACTGACCTGCCTATACTGATAGATAGGCCTAGTGCACAGTTCTGACTGTCTGTCTGGTGACTGACCTGCCTATACTGATAGATAGGCCTAGTGCACAGTTCTGACTGTCTGTCTGGTGACTGACCTGCCTATACTGATAGACAGGCCTAGTGCACAGTTCTGACTGTCTGTCTGGTGACTGACCTGCCTATACTGATAGATAGGCCTAGTGCACAGTTCTGACTGTCTGCCTGGTAGCTGACCTGCCTATACTGATAGATAGGCCTAGTGCACAGTTCTGACTGTCTGTCTGGTAGCTGACCTGCCTATACTGATAGATAGGCCTAGTGCACAGTTCTGACTGTCTGTCTGGTGACTGACCTGCCTATACTGATAGATAGGCCTAGTGCACAGTTCTGACTGTCTGTCTGGTGTCTGACATGCCTATACTGATAGATAGGCCTAGTGCACGGTTCTGACTGTCTGTCTGGTGGCTGACCTGCCTATACTGATAGATAGGCCTAGTGCACAGTTCTGACTGTTAGTCTGGTGGCTGACCTGCCTATACTGATAGACAGGCCTAGTGCACGGTTCTGACTGTCTGCCTGGTGGCTGACCTGCCTATACTGATAGATAGGCCTAGTGCACAGTTCTGACTGTCTGTCTGGTGGCTGACCTGCCTATACTGATAGACAGGCCTAGTGCACGGTTCTGACTGTCTGTCTGGTGGCTGACCTGCCTATACTGATAGATAGGCCTAGTGCACTGTTCTGACTGTCTGCTCCTACAACTGACTCATGAACTGTTTGAACAGCCACATCTAGATTCTGACTCATATGACTGGTTTGAACAGCCACATCCCACATAACTACTGTCACCTTGTGTGTGTGTGTGTGTGTGTGTGTGTGTGTGTGTGTGTGTGTGTGTGTGTGTGTGTGTGTGTTATGAGTGAGTCTGATGAGTGTGAGATAGAAGTCACCCAGTCAATTACTGTCGCCCGTATTCATAAAGTGTTTCAGAGAAGGAGTGCTGGTCTAGGATCAGGTCCCCCCTGTCCATGTAATCTTACTTATTATTATCTAAAAGGCAGAACTGATCCTAGATCAGCACTCCTACTCAGAGATGCTTTATGAATATGGGCCCTGCACTCTAGCAGATAACCTGCACCTCATATGTCTCCCTGATAACTCCCTAATCAGTTTGTCACCTGAAGACAGTTATTGATCTTCTGCAAAATGAACATTCTGACCTTTCAGTCACTCTTTTTTTAATTATTTATACCTTTAATCTAACATCCTTCACTATATAACATCCTTCACTATATAACATCCTTTACTATATAACATCCTTTACTATATAACATCCTTTACTATATAACATCCTTTACCATATAACATCCTTCACTATATAACATCCTTCACTATATAACATCCTTTACCATATAACATCCTTCACTATATAACATCCTTTACTATATAACATCCTTTACTATATAACATCCTTTACCATATAACATCCTTTACTATATAACATCCTTTACTATATAACATCCTTTACTATATACCATCCTTTACTATATAACATCCTTTACTATATACCATCCTTCACTATATAACATCCTTTACTATATAACATCCTTTACTATATACCATCCTTTACTATATACCATCCTTTACTATATAACATCCTTTACTATATAACATCCTTTACTATATACCATCCTTTACTATATAACATCCTTTACTATATACCATCCTTTACTATATAACATCCTTTACTATATACCATCCTTCACTATATAACATCCTTCACTATATACCATCCTTCACTATATAACATCCTTCACTATATAACATCCTTCACTATATAACATCCTTTACTATATAACATCCTTCACTATATAACATCCTTCACTATATAACATCCTTTACTATATAACATCCTTCACTATATAACATCCTTCACTATATAACATCCTTCACTATATAACATCCTTTACTATATAACATCCTTTACTATATAACATCCTTTACTATATAACATCCTTCACTATATAACATCCTTCACTATATAACATCCTTCACTATATAACATCCTTTACTATATAACATCCTTTACTATATAACATCCTTTACCATATAACATCCTTCACTATATAACATCCTTCACTATATAACATCCTTTACCATATAACATCCTTCACTATATAACATCCTTCACTATATAACATCCTTTACTATATAACATCCTTCACTATATAACATCCTTCACTATATAACATCCTTTACTATATAACATCCTTTACTATATAACATCCTTTACTATATAACATCTTTACTATATACCATCCTTTACTATATAACATCCTTCACTATATACCATCCTTCACTATATAACATCCTTTACTATATAACATCCTTTACTATATACCATCCTTTACTATATACCATCCTTTACTATATAACATCCTTTACTATATAACATCCTTTACTATATACCATCCTTTACTATATAACATCCTTTACTATATAACATCCTTTACTATATACCATCCTTTACTATATAACATCCTTTACTATATACCATCCTTCACTATATAACATCCTTTACTATATACCATCCTTCACTATATAACATCCTTCACTATATAACATCCTTCACTATATAACATCCTTTACTATATAACATCCTTTACTATATAACATCCTTTACTATATAACATCCTTCACTATATAACATCCTTTACTATATAACATCCTTTTTACTATATAACATCCTTCACTATATAACATCCTTCACTATATAACATCCTTTACTATATAACATCCTTCACTATATAACATCCTTTACTATATAACATCCTTCACTATATAACATCCTTCACTATATAACATCATTTACTATATAACATCCTTTACTATATAACATCCTTTACTATATAACATCCTTCACTATATAACATCCATTCCTTCACTATATAACATCCTTTACCATCTAACATCCTTTACTATATAACATCCTTTACTATATAACATCCATTCCTTCACTATATAACATCCTTTACCATCTAACATCCTTTACTATATAACATCCTTCACTATATAACATCCTTCACTATATAACATCCTTCACTATATAACATCCTTTACTATATAACATCCTTTACTATATAACATCCTTCACTATATAACATCCTTTACTATATAACATCCTTTACTATATAACATCCTTCACTATATAACATCCTTCACTATATAACATCCTTTACTATATAACATCCTTTACTATATAACATCCTTCACTATATAACATCCTTCACTATATAACATCCTTCACTATATAACATCCTTCACTATATAACATCCTTCACTATATAACATCCTTTACTATATAACATCCTTTACTATATAACATCCTTTACCATATAACATCCTTCACTATAAAACATCCTTCACTATATAACATCCATTACCATATAACATCCTTCACTATATAACCTTTACTATATAACATCCTTTACTATATAACATCCTTCACTATATAACATCCATTCCTTCACTATATAACATCCTTTACCATCTAACATCCTTTACTATATAACATCCTTTACTATATAACATCCATTCCTTCACTATATAACATCCTTTACCATCTAACATCCTTTACTATATAACATCCTTTACTATATAACATCCTTTACTATATAACATCCTTTACTATATAACATCCTTTACTATATAACATCCTTTACTATATAACATCCTTCACTATATAACATCCATTACCATCTAACATCCTTCACTATATAACATCCATTACTATATACCATCCTTTACTATATAACATCCTTTACCATCTAACATCCTTTACTATATAACATCATTTACTATATAACATCCATTCCTTTACTATATAACATCCTTTACCATCTAACATCCTTTACTATATAACATCCTTTACTATATAACATCCATTCCTTTACCATCTAACATCCTTTACCATCTAACATCCATTCCTTTACCATCTAACATCCTTTACCATCTAACATCCATTCCTTTACTATATAACATCCATTCCTTTACTATATACCATCCTTTACTATATAACATCCTTTACTATATAACATCCATTCATTTACTATACAACATCCATTCTTTTACTATATAACATATTTTACTATATAACATCCATTCCTTTACTATATAACATCCTTTACTATATAACATCCATTACCATCTAACATCCATTACCATCTAACATCAATTACCATCAAACATCCTTTACCATCTAACATCCATTACCATCTTACATCCATTACCATCTAACATCCTTTACCATCTAACATCCATTACCATCTAACATCCATTACCATCTAACATCCGTTCCTTTACGATATAACATCCTTCACTATATAACATCCTTCACTATATAACATCCTTTACTATATAACATCCTTTACTATATAACATCCTTCACTATATAACATCCTTTACTATATAACATCCTTTACTATATAACATCCTTCACTATATAACATCCTTTACTATATACCATCCTTTACTATATAACATCCTTTACTATATACCATCCTTTACTATATAACATCCTTTACTATATACCATCCTTCACTATATAACATCCTTCACTATATACCATCCTTCACTATATAACATCCTTCACTATATAACATCCTTCACTATATAACATCCTTTACTATATAACATCCTTCACTATATAACATCCTTCACTATATAACATCCTTTACTATATAACATCCTTCACTATATAACATCCTTCACTATATAACATCCTTCACTATATAACATCCTTTACTATATAACATCCTTTACTATATAACATCCTTTACTATATAACATCCTTCACTATATAACATCCTTCACTATATAACATCCTTCACTATATAACATCCTTTACTATATAACATCCTTTACTATATAACATCCTTTACCATATAACATCCTTCACTATATAACATCCTTCACTATATAACATCCTTTACCATATAACATCCTTCACTATATAACATCCTTCACTATATAACATCCTTTACTATATAACATCCTTCACTATATAACATCCTTCACTATATAACATCCTTTACTATATAACATCCTTTACTATATAACATCCTTTACTATATAACATCCTTTACTATATACCATCCTTTACTATATAACATCCTTCACTATATACCATCCTTCACTATATAACATCCTTTACTATATAACATCCTTTACTATATACCATCCTTTACTATATACCATCCTTTACTATATAACATCCTTTACTATATAACATCCTTTACTATATACCATCCTTTACTATATAACATCCTTTACTATATAACATCCTTTACTATATACCATCCTTTACTATATAACATCCTTTACTATATACCATCCTTCACTATATAACATCCTTTACTATATACCATCCTTCACTATATAACATCCTTCACTATATAACATCCTTCACTATATAACATCCTTTACTATATAACATCCTTTACTATATAACATCCTTTACTATATAACATCCTTCACTATATAACATCCTTTACTATATAACATCCTTTACTATATAACATCCTTCACTATATAACATCCTTCACTATATAACATCCTTTACTATATAACATCCTTCACTATATAACATCCTTTACTATATAACATCCTTCACTATATAACATCCTTCACTATATAACATCATTTACTATATAACATCCTTTACTATATAACATCCTTTACTATATAACATCCTTCACTATATAACATCCATTCCTTCACTATATAACATCCTTTACCATCTAACATCCTTTACTATATAACATCCTTTACTATATAACATCCATTCCTTCACTATATAACATCCTTTACCATCTAACATCCTTTACTATATAACATCCTTCACTATATAACATCCTTCACTATATAACATCCTTCACTATATAACATCCTTTACTATATAACATCCTTTACTATATAACATCCTTCACTATATAACATCCTTTACTATATAACATCCTTTACTATATAACATCCTTCACTATATAACATCCTTCACTATATAACATCCTTTACTATATAACATCCTTTACTATATAACATCCTTCACTATATAACATCCTTCACTATATAACATCCTTCACTATATAACATCCTTCACTATATAACATCCTTCACTATATAACATCCTTTACTATATAACATCCTTTACTATATAACATCCTTTACCATATAACATCCTTCACTATAAAACATCCTTCACTATATAACATCCATTACCATATAACATCCTTCACTATATAACCTTTACTATATAACATCCTTTACTATATAACATCCTTCACTATATAACATCCATTCCTTCACTATATAACATCCTTTACCATCTAACATCCTTTACTATATAACATCCTTTACTATATAACATCCATTCCTTCACTATATAACATCCTTTACCATCTAACATCCTTTACTATATAACATCCTTTACTATATAACATCCTTTACTATATAACATCCTTTACTATATAACATCCTTTACTATATAACATCCTTTACTATATAACATCCTTCACTATATAACATCCATTACCATCTAACATCCTTCACTATATAACATCCATTACTATATATACCATCCTTTACTATATAACATCCTTTACCATCTAACATCCTTTACTATATAACATCATTTACTATATAACATCCATTCCTTTACTATATAACATCCTTTACCATCTAACATCCTTTACTATATAACATCCTTTACTATATAACATCCATTCCTTTACCATCTAACATCCTTTACCATCTAACATCCATTCCTTTACCATCTAACATCCTTTACCATCTAACATCCATTCCTTTACTATATAACATCCATTCCTTTACTATATACCATCCTTTACTATATAACATCCTTTACTATATAACATCCATTCATTTACTATACAACATCCATTCTTTTACTATATAACATATTTTACTATATAACATCCATTCCTTTACTATATAACATCCTTTACTATATAACATCCATTACCATCTAACATCCATTACCATCTAACATCAATTACCATCAAACATCCTTTACCATCTAACATCCATTACCATCTTACATCCATTACCATCTAACATCCTTTACCATCTAACATCCATTACCATCTAACATCCATTACCATCTAACATCCGTTCCTTTACGATATAACATCCTTCACTATATAACATCCTTCACTATATAACATCCTTTACTATATAACATCCTTTACTATATAACATCCTTCACTATATAACATCCTTTACTATATAACATCCTTTACTATATAACATCCTTCACTATATAACATCCTTCACTATATAACATCCTTTACTATATAACATCCTTTACTATATAACATCCTTCACTATATAACATCCTTCACTATATAACATCCTTTACTATATAACATCCTTCACTATATAACATCCTTTACTATATAACATCCTTTACTATATAACATCCTTTACTATATAACATCCTTCACTATATAACATCCTTCACTATATAACATCCTTCACTATATAACATCCTTCACTATATAACATCCTTTACTATATAACATCCTTTACTATATAACATCCTTTACCATATAACATCCTTCACTATATAACATCCTTCACTATATAACATCCTTTACCATATAACATCCTTCACTATATAACATCCTTCACTATATAACATCCTTTACTATATAACATCCTTCACTATATAACATCCTTCACTATATAACATCCTTTACTATATAACATCCTTTACTATATAACATCCTTTACTATATAACATCCTTTACTATATACCATCCTTTACTATATAACATCCTTTACTATATACCATCCTTCACTATATAACATCCTTTACTATATAACATCCTTTACTATATACCATCCTTTACTATATAACATCCTTTACTATATACCATCCTTTACTATATAACATCCTTTACTATATACCATCCTTTACTATATAACATCCTTTACTATATAACATCCTTTACTATATACCATCCTTTACTATATAACATCCTTTACTATATACCATCCTTCACTATATAACATCCTTTACTATATACCATCCTTCACTATATAACATCCTTCACTATATAACATCCTTCACTATATAACATCCTTTACTATATAACATCCTTTACTATATAACATCCTTCACTATATAACATCCTTTACTATATAACATCCTTTACTATATAACATCCTTCACTATATAACATCCTTCACTATATAACATCCTTTACTATATAACATCCTTCACTATATAACATCCTTTACTATATAACATCCTTCACTATATAACATCCTTCACTATATAACATCATTTACTATATAACATCCTTTACTATATAACATCCTTCACTATATAACATCCATTCCTTCACTATATAACATCCTTTACCATCTAACATCCTTTACTATATAACATCCTTTACTATATAACATCCATTCCTTCACTATATAACATCCTTTACCATCTAACATCCTTTACTATATAACATCCTTTACTATATAACATCCTTTACTATATACCATCCTTTACTATATAACATCCTTTACTATATACCATCCTTCACTATATAACATCCTTTACTATATACCATCCTTCACTATATAACATCCTTCACTATATAACATCCTTCACTATATAACATCCTTTACTATATAACATCCTTTACTATATAACATCCTTCACTATATAACATCCTTTACTATATAACATCCTTTACTATATAACATCCTTCACTATATAACATCCTTCACTATATAACATCCTTTACTATATAACATCCTTCACTATATAACATCCTTTACTATATAACATCCTTCACTATATAACATCCTTCACTATATAACATAATTTACTATATAACATCCTTTACTATATAACATCCTTCACTATATAACATCCATTCCTTCACTATATAACATCCTTTACCATCTAACATCCTTTACTATATAACATCCTTTACTATATAACATCCATTCCTTCACTATATAACATCCTTTACCATCTAACATCCTTTACTATATAACATCCTTTACTATATAACATCCTTTACTATATAACATCCTTTACTATATAACATCCATTCCTTTACTATATAACATCCTTTACTATATAACATCCTTTACTATATAACATCCTTTACTATATAACATCCTTCACTATATAACATCCATTACCATCTAACATCCTTCACTATATAACATCCATTACTATATAACATCCTTTACTATATAACATCCTTCACTATATAACATCCTTCACTATATAACATCCTTTACTATATAACATCCTTTACTATATAACATCCTTCACTATATAACATCCATTCCTTCACTATATAACATCCTTTACCATCTAACATCCTTTACTATATAACATCCTTTACTATATAACATCCATTCCTTCACTATATAACATCCTTTACCATCTAACATCCTTTACTATATAACATCCTTTACTATATAACATCCTTTACTATATAACATCCTTTACTATATAACATCCATTCCTTTACTATATAACATCCTTTACTATATAACATCCTTTACTATATAACATCCTTCACTATATAACATCCATTACCATCTAACATCCTTCACTATATAACATCCATTACTATATACCATCCTTTACTATATAACATCCATTCCTTTACTATATACCATCCTTTACTATATAACATCCATTCCTTTACTATATAACATCCATTACTATATACCATCCTTTACTATATAACATCCTTTACCATCTAACATCCTTTACTATATAACATCATTTACTATATAACATCCATTCCTTTACTATATAACATCCTTTACCATCTAACATCCTTTACTATATAACATCCTTTACTATATAACATCCATTCCTTTACCATCTAACATCCTTTACCATCTAACATCCATTCCTTTACCATCTAACATCCTTTACCATCTAACATCCATTCCTTTACTATATAACATCCATTCCTTTACTATATACCATCCTTTACTATATAACATCCTTTACTATATAACATCCATTCATTTACTATACAACATCCATTATTTTACTATATAACATATTTTACTATATAACATCCATTCCTTTACTATATAACATCCTTTACTATATAACATCCATTACCATCTAACATCCATTACCATCTAACATCAATTACCATCAAACATCCTTTACCATCTAACATCCATTACCATCTTACATCCATTACCATCTAACATCCTTTACCATCTAACATCCATTACCATCTAACATCCATTACCATCTAACATCCGTTCCTTTACGATATAACATCCATTACCATCTAACATCCGTTACCATCTAACATCCTTTACCATCTAACATCCATTCCTTTACTATATAACATCCTTTACTATATAACATCCTTTACTATATAACATCCTTTACCATCTAACATCCATTCCTTTACTATATAACATCCATTCCTTCACTACATAACATCCTTTACAATCTAACATCCATTCCTTTACTATATACCATCCTTTACTATATAACATCCAATCCTTTACTATATAACATCCTTTACCATCTAACATCCATTCCTTTACTATATAACATCCTTTACTATATACCATCCTTTACTATATACCATCCTTTACTATATAACATCCATGCCTTTACCATCTAACATCCTTTACCATCTAACATCCATTCCTTTACTATATAACATCCATTCCTTTACTATATAACATCCTTTACTATATAACATCCTTTACTATATAACATCCATGCCTTTACCATCTAACATCCTTTACCATCTAACATCCATTCCTTTACTATATAACATCCTTTACTATATAACATCCTTTACTATATAACATCCATGCCTTTACCATCTAACATCCTTTACCATCTAACATCCATTCCTTTACTATATAACATCCATTCCTTTACTATATAACATCCTTTACTATATAACATCCTTTACTATATAACATCCATGCCTTTACCATCTAACATCCTTTACCATCTAACATCCATTCCTTTACTATATAACATCCTTTACTATATAACATCCTTTACTATATAACATCCATGCCTTTACCATCTAACATCCTTTACCATCTAACATCCATTCCTTTACTATATACCATCCTTTACTATATAACACCCATTCCTTTACTATATAACATCCATTCCTTTACTATATACCATCCTTTACTATATACCATCCTTTACTATATAACATCCATTCCTTTACTATATAACATCCATTCCTTTACTATATACCATCCTTTACTATATACCATCCTTTACTATATAACATCCATTCCTTTACTATATAACATCCTTTACTATATAACATCCATTCCTTTACTATATAACATCCTTTACTATATAACATCCATTCCTTTACTATATAACATCCATTCCTTTACTATATAACATCCTTTACTATATAACATCCATGCCTTTACCATCTAACATCCTTTACCATCTAACATCCATTCCTTTACTATATAACATCCTTTACTATATAACATCCTTTACTATATAACATCCATGCCTTTACCATCTAACATCCTTTACCATCTAACATCCATTCCTTTACTATATAACATCCATTCCTTTACTATATAACATCCTTTACTATATACCATCCTTTACTATATAACATCCATTCCTTTACTATATACCATCCTTTACTATATAACACCCATTACCATCTAACATCCTTTACCATCTAACATCCATTACCATCTAACATCCATCACCATCTAACATCCATTACCATCTAACATCCTTTACCATCTAACATCCATTACCATCTAACATCCTTTACCATCTAACATCCATTCCTTTACCATCTAACATCCTTTACCATCTAACATCCATTCCTTTACCATCTAACATCCATTACCATCTAACATCCTTTACCATCTAACATCCATTCCTTTACCATCTAACATCCATTACCATCTAACATCCATACCTTTACTATATAACATCAATCCCATTACCATCTAACATCCATTACCATCTAACATACATTCCCATCTAACATCCATTCCTTTACCATCTAACATCCATTATCATCTAACATCTACCACCTGACATCCATTCCTTTACCATCTAACATCCATTACCATCTAACATCCATTACCGTCCATTACCATCTGACATCCATTACCATCTAACATCCATTACTATCTAACATCCATTACCATCTAACATCCTTTACCATCTAACATTCATTACCATCTAACATCCATTACCATATAACGTCCATTACCATCTGACATCCATTACCATCTAACATCCTTTACCATCTAACATCCATTACCATCTAACATCCATTACCATATAACGTCCATTACCATCTGACATCCATTACCATCTAACATCCTTTACCATCTAACATCCATTACCATCTAACATCCATTCCTTTACCATCGAACATCCTTTACCATCTAACATCCATTGCCATCTAACATCCATTACCATCTAACATCCTTTACCATCTAACACCCATTACCATCTAACATCCATTCCTTTACCATATAACATCCATTACCATCTAACATCCATTGCCATCTAACATCCATTACCATCTAACATCCTTTACCATCTAACATCCATTACCATCTAACATCCTTTACCATCTAACATCCATTACCATCTAACATCCATTACCGTCCATTACCATCTAACATCCTTTACCATCTAACATCCATTACCATCTAACATCCTTTACCATCTAACATCGATTCATAATTGGTTTTACATCTATTCTATAAAGTTGCAAAAAGAACACGACAACTTCACTCGGCTTCACTCATGTATAAAATTAATGTTTTCAATTTTAATACAAAAATAGGAACAAAAATAAAGAAATAATGAAATCTCTGTTTTTGAAAAGATGTGGTTAGATATTTAGAATAATTTATATTCATAAAATTATAAACTGGTATGGTTTGAGAGAACAATAATTAATTCCAAATACTCTTGCTCAAAGTGCAATGATACTCAGTTTTATTTGGTACCAAAGGAATGAGAAAAAAAATATCTAGGATGATTAATGAATTCAACTCAGTGCATGACTGTGTCTGAAATGGCATCCTATTCCCTATATGGTGCGCTATTTCTGACCAGAGCCCTATGCGCCCTGGTCAAAAGTAGTGCACTGTATAGAGTGCATAGGGTGCTATTTCAGACACAGCCCATATGCGCCAAAATGTCTGATCTCGCATCGATAGAGATACATTAACTTATGACTCAGCAAATTAGCTCAGCAGCTGAACATTGACTTATTGACACCAGTAGAACAACGTGTTCAATCAGCTGATGTAGAAGATAGGAATACAATGAAAAGGCTATTAGCACAATAGAGGATAGCATCAGGATGAACATCAGGAATACAATGAAAAGGCTATTAGCACAATAGAGGATAGCATCAGGATGAACCTCAGGAATACAATGAAAAGGCTATTAGCACAATAGAGGATAGCATCAGGATGAACATCAGGAATACAATGAAAAGGCTATTAGCACAATAGAGGATAGCATCAGGATGAACATCAGAATACAATGAAAAGGCTATTAGCACAATAGAGGATAGCATCAGGATGAACCTCAGGAATACAATGAAAAGGCTATTAGCACAATAGAGGATAGCATCAGGATGAACATCAGGAATACAATGAAAAGGCTATTAGCACAATAGAGGATAGCATCAGGATGAACATCAGGAATACAATGAAAAGGCTATTAGCACAATAGAGGATAGCATCAGGATGAACATCAGGAATACAATGAAAAGTCTATTAGCACAATAGAGGATAGCATCAGGATGAACATCAGGAATACAATGAAAAGGCTATTAGCACAATAGAGGATAGCATCAGGATGAACATCAGGAATACAATGAAAAGGCTATTAGCACAATAGAGGATAGCATCAGGATGAACATCAGGAATACAATGAAAAGGCTATTAGCACAATAGAGGATAGCATCAGGATGAACATCAGGAATACAATGAAAAGGCTATTAGCACAATAGAGGATAGCATCAGGATGAACATCAGGAATACAATGAAAAGGCTATTAGCACAATAGAGGATAGCATCAGGATGAACATCAGGAATACAATGAAAAGGCTATTAGCACAATAGAGGATAGCATCAGGATGAACATCAGGAATACAATGAAAAGGCTATTAGCACAATAGAGGATAGCATCAGGATGAACATCAGGAATACAATGAAAAGGCTATTAGCACAATAGAGGATAGCATCAGGATGAACATCAGGAATACAATGAAAAGGCTATTAGCACAATAGAGGATAGCATCAGGATGAACATCAGGAATATCACAGCCCTTAATCTGGATACAACGGCCTTGCAGAAAAGCATATATATATATTTTTTATTTGTCCTTTATTTAACCAGAAAAGACACTGAGATGAACATCTCTTTTTCAAGTGATCCCTGGCCATCTAACACACAGAGACACATTGAGATGGACATCTCTTTTTCAAGTGATCCCTGGCCATCTAACACACAGAGACACATTGAGATTAACATCTCTTTTTCAAGTGATCCCTGGCCATCTAACACATCGAAATTAACATCTCTTTTTCAAGTGATCCCTGGCCATCTAACAACACATTGAGACACATTGAGATGGACATCTCTTTTTCAAGTGATCCCTGGCCATCTAACACATCGAAATTAACATCTCTTTTTCAAGTGATCCCTGGCCATCTAACAACACATTGAGACACATTGAGATGGACATCTCTTTTTCAAGTGATCCCTGGCCATCTAACACACAGAGACACATTGAGATTACCATCTCTTTTTCAAGTGATCCCTGGCCATCTAACAAACACATTGTTGCAACACTTTGCCAACAGGTATAACACGTTATTACATTTACAATATCTTATGATACAGATTATAACATTATATTAGACATATTTAATTATGTATCTCTAATGTAGCACATGTTTAACTGATTCAAAATGTATTTAGTCGAGATCATTATTTAGTCGAGATCATTATTTAGTCGAGATAGGTATTTAGTCGAGATAGGTATTTAGTTGTGATCAGTATTTAGTTGTGATCAGTATTTAGTTGTGATCAGTATTTAATCGCGATCAGTATTTAGTTGTGATCAGTATTTAGTTGTGATCAGTATTTAATCGCGATCAGTATTTAGTTGTGATCAGTATTTAATTGTGATCAGTATTTAGTCGTGATCAGTATTTAGTCGTGATCAGTATTTAGTTGTGATCAGTATTTAGTCCACAGGGTCAGTGGGAGCCCCAGTCAACCCCAGCATGTGTTTTATACCTACTAACCACAGGGTCAGTGGGAGCCCCAGTCAACCTCAGCATGTGTTTTATACCTACTAACCACAGGGTCAGTGGGAGCCCCAGTCAACCCCAGCATGTGTTTTATACCTACTAACCACAGGGTCAGTGGGAGCCCCAGTCAACCCCAGCATGTGTTTTATACCTACTAACCACAGGGTCAGTGGGAGCCCCAGTCAACCCCAGCATGTGTGTGAGGCTGTGAGCCTCAGAAGCCATAGAAATATAATTATTACTAGAATGGATAAGGGCAATTCCACGGTAACCAAGCGCATATGCAAAGTTTGGTAATAGAATTAGGGCACCAACAGCACAAACCGTCATTCTGTTACCAAACTTTTCATTTGCACTGTTCTTCAAGTACATTTTCAGAGGAAATTGTTAAAAGTGGTACTTGTGCATAGAGTTGTATGGTTTGTTTAAGAGTGCAATGTTTGTTTTTGTTTGATATACATTTTAAAGTGAAAAATCTGAGTCTTGGCGTCACTCTATTACCTTGGAATTACCCATAAGCCCCCTCATGGGTATAGTCAATACGGCTGCCGGTCCACAAATGACAGAAATATTGACTTGAATGTGGCGTACCGTTCTAGTAATTATATTTCTATAGTACTAACCCTACTCAGTACCCTAGCATGTGTACATGTTGACTTGAATGTGGCGTACCGTTCTAGTAATGACATTTCTATAGTACTAACCCTACTCCGTACCCTAGCATGTGTATATGCCTCGGAAGCAGCATTGGGGTCAATTCCATTTCAATTCGAGTCAATACAGAAAGTAAACCAAATTCCAATTCCAATTTTTCCTCATGGAAAAGCATTAAAGATAATTGGAATTTCAGGGAACTTTTTGAATTGACTGAAATGTAAATGGTATTGACCCAACCCTGCTTATAGGACAGTGGCTCTAGTCAGTAGCCAGTATGTGTAGTAAGACAGTAGACAGCTCTAGTCAGTAGCCAGTATGTGTCAGTAAGACAGTAGACATCTCTAGTCAGTAGCCAGTATGTGTAGTAAGACAGTAGACAGCTCTAGTCAGTAGCCAGTATGTGTCAGTAAGACAGTAGACATCTCTAGTCAGTAGCCAGTATGTGTAGTAAGACAGTAGACAGCTCTAGTCAGTAGCCAGTATGTGTAGTAAGACAGTAGACAGCTCTAGTCAGTAACCAGTATGTGTAGTAAGACAGTAGACAGCTCTAGTTAGTAGCCAGTATGTGTAGTAAGACAGTAGACAGCTCTAGTCAGTAGCCAGTATGTGTAGTAAGACAGTAGACAGCTCTAGTCAGTAGCCAGTATGTGTCAGTAAGACAGTAGACAGCTCTAGTCAGTAACCAGTATGTGTAGTAAGACAGTAGACAGCTCTAGTCAGTAACCAGTATGTGTAGTAAGACAGTAGACAGCTCTAGTCAGTAACCAGTATGTGTAGTAAGACAGTAGACAGCTCTAGTCAGTAACCAGTATGTGTCAGTAAGACAGTAGACAGCTCTAGTCAGTAGCCAGTATGTGTAGTAAGACAGTAGCCAGTATGTGTCAGTAAGACAGTAGACATCTCTAGTCAGTAACCAGTATGTATAGTAAGACAGTAGACAGCTCTAGTCAGTAACCAGTATGTGTAGTAAGACAGTAACCAGTATGTGTCAGTAAGACAGTAGACATCTCTAGTCAGTAACCAGTATGTGTAGTAAGACAGTAGACAGCTCTAGTCAGTAGACAGTATGTGTAGTAAGACAGTAGACATCTCTAGTCAGTAGCCAGTATGTGTCAGTAAGACAGTAGACAGCTCTAGTCAGTAGCCAGTATGTGTAGTAAGACAGTAGACAGCTCTAGTCAGTAGCCAGTATGTGTAGTAAGACAGTAGACAGCTCTAGTCAGTAGCCAGTATGTGTAGTAAGACAGTAGACAGCTCTAGTCAGTAGCCAGTATGTGTCAGTAAGACAGTAGACATCTCTAGTCAGTAGCCAGTATGTGTAGTAAGACAGTAGACAGCTCTAGTCAGTAGCCAGTATGTGTCAGTAAGACAGTAGACAGCTCTAGTCAGTAACCAGTATGTGCCAGTAAGACAGTAGACAGCTCTAGTCAGTAGCCAGTATGTGTCAGTAAGACAGTAGACAGCTCTAGTCAGTAGCCAGTATGTGTAGTAAGACAGTAGACAGCTCTAGTCAGTAACCAGTATGTGTCAGTAAGACAGTAGACAGCTCTAGTCAGTAGCCAGTATGTGTAGTAAGACAGTAGCCAGTATGTGTAGTAAGACAGTAGACAGCTCTAGTCAGTAGCCAGTATGTGTAGTAAGACAGTAGACATCTCTAGTCAGTAGCCAGTATGTGTCAGTAAGACAGTAGACAGCTCTAGTCAGTAGCCAGTATGTGTAGTAAGACAGTAGACAGCTCTAGTCAGTAGCCAGTATGTGTAGTAAGACAGTAGACATCTCTAGTCAGTAACCAGTATGTGTAGTAAGACAGTAGACAGCTCTAGTCAGTAACCAGTATGTGTAGTAAGACAGTAGACAGCTCTAGTCAGTAACCAGTATGTGTCAGTAAGACAGTAGACAGCTCTAGTCAGTAGCCAGTATGTGTAGTAAGACAGTAGCCAGTATGTGTCAGTAAGACAGTAGACATCTCTAGTCAGTAACCAGTATGTATAGTAAGACAGTAGACAGCTCTAGTCAGTAACCAGTATGTGTAGTAAGACAGTAACCAGTATGTGTCAGTAAGACAGTAGACATCTCTAGTCAGTAACCAGTATGTGTAGTAAGACAGTAGACAGCTCTAGTCAGTAGCCAGTATGTGTAGTAAGACAGTAGACATCTCTAGTCAGTAGCCAGTATGTGTCAGTAAGACAGTAGACAGCTCTAGTCAGTAGCCAGTATGTGTAGTAAGACAGTAGACAGCTCTAGTCAGTAGCCAGTATGTGTAGTAAGACAGTAGACAGCTCTAGTCAGTAACCAGTATGTGTCAGTAAGACAGTAGACAGCTCTAGTCAGTAGCCAGTATGTGTAGTAAGACAGTAGCCAGTATGTGTAGTAAGACAGTAGACAGCTCTAGTCAGTAGCCAGTATGTGTAGTAAGACAGTAGACATCTCTAGTCAGTAGCCAGTATGTGTCAGTAAGACAGTAGACAGCTCTAGTCAGTAGCCAGTATGTGTAGTAAGACAGTAGACAGCTCTAGTCAGTAGCCAGTATGTGTAGTAAGACAGTAGACATCTCTAGTCAGTAACCAGTATGTGTAGTAAGACAGTAGACAGCTCTAGTCAGTAACCAGTATGTGTAGTAAGACAGTAGACAGCTCTAGTCAGTAACCAGTATGTGTCAGTAAGACAGTAGACAGCTCTAGTCAGTAGCCAGTATGTGTAGTAAGACAGTAGCCAGTATGTGTCAGTAAGACAGTAGACATCTCTAGTCAGTAACCAGTATGTATAGTAAGACAGTAGACAGCTCTAGTCAGTAACCAGTATGTGTAGTAAGACAGTAACCAGTATGTGTCAGTAAGACAGTAGACATCTCTAGTCAGTAACCAGTATGTGTAGTAAGACAGTAGACAGCTCTAGTCAGTAGCCAGTATGTGTAGTAAGACAGTAGACATCTCTAGTCAGTAGCCAGTATGTGTCAGTAAGACAGTAGACAGCTCTAGTCAGTAGCCAGTATGTGTAGTAAGACAGTAGACAGCTCTAGTCAGTAGCCAGTATGTGTAGTAAGACAGTAGACATCTCTAGTCAGTAACCAGTATGTGTAGTAAGACAGTAAGACAGCTCTAGTCAGTAACCAGTATGTGTAGTAAGACAGTAGACAGCTCTAGTCAGTAACCAGTATGTGTAGTAAGACAGTAGACAGCTCTAGTCAGTAACCAGTATGTGTCAGTAAGACAGTAGACAGCTCTAGTCAGTAGCCAGTATGTGTCAGTAAGACAGTAGACATCTCTAGTCAGTAACCAGTATGTATAGTAAGACAGTAGACAGCTCTAGTCAGTAACCAGTATGTGTAGTAAGACAGTAACCAGTATGTGTCAGTAAGACAGTAGACATCTCTAGTCAGTAACCAGTATGTGTAGTAAGACAGTAGACAGCTCTAGTCAGTAGCCAGTATGTGTAGTAAGACAGTAGACATCTCTAGTCAGTAGCCAGTATGTGTCAGTAAGACAGTAGACAGCTCTAGTCAGTAGCCAGTATGTGTAGTAAGACAGTAGACAGCTCTAGTCAGTAGCCAGTATGTGTAGTAAGACAGTAGACAGCTCTAGTCAGTAGCCAGTATGTGTAGTAAGACAGTAGACAGCTCTAGTCAGTAGCCAGTATGTGTCAGTAAGACAGTAGACAGCTCTAGTCAGTAACCAGTATGTGTCAGTAAGACAGTAGACAGCTCTAGTCAGTAGCCAGTATGTGTCAGTAAGACAGTAGACAGCTCTAGTCAGTAACCAGTATGTGTCAGTAAGACAGTAGACAGCTCTAGTCAGTAGCCAGTATGTGTAGTAAGACAGTAGCCAGTATGTGTAGTAAGACAGTAGACAGCTCTAGTCAGTAGCCATTATGTGTAGTAAGACAGTAGACATCTCTAGTCAGTAGCCAGTATGTGTCAGTAAGACAGTAGACAGCTCTAGTCAGTAGCCAGTATGTGTCAGTAAGACAGTAGACAGCTCTAGTCAGTAACCAGTATGTGTAGTAAGACAGTAGACAGCTCTAGTCAGTAACCAGTATGTGTAGTAAGACAGTAGCCAGTATGTGTAGTAAGACAGTAGACATCTCTAGTCAGTAACCAGTATGTGTAGTAAGACAGTAGACAGCTCTAGTCAGTAGCCAGTATGTGTCAGTAAGACAGTAGACATCTCTAGTCAGTAACCAGTATGTGTAGTAAGACAGTAGACAGCTCTAGTCAGTAGCCAGTATGTGTAGTAAGACAGTAGACAGCTCTAGTCAGTAACCAGTATGTGTAGTAAGACAGTAGACAGCTCTAGTCAGTAGCCAGTATGTGTCAGTAAGACAGTAGACAGCTCTAGTCAGTAACCAGTATGTGTCAGTAAGACAGTAGACAGCTCTAGTCAGTAGCCAGTATGTGTCAGTAAGACAGTAGACAGCTCTAGTCAGTAGCCAGCATGTGTAGTAAGACAGTAGACAGCTCTAGTCAGTAACCAGTATGTGTCAGTAAGACAGTAGACAGCTCTAGTCAGTAGCCAGTATGTGTAGTAAGACAGTAGCCAGTATGTGTAGTAAGACAGTAGACAGCTCTAGTCAGTAGCCAGTATGTGTAGTAAGACAGTAGACATCTCTAGTCAGTAGCCAGTATGTGTCAGTAAGACAGTAGACAGCTCTAGTCAGTAGCCAGTATGTGTCAGTAAGACAGTAGACAGCTCTAGTCAGTAGCCAGTATGTGTAGTAAGACAGTAGACATCTCTAGTCAGTAACCAGTATGTGTAGTAAGACAGTAGACAGCTCTAGTCAGTAACCAGTATGTGTCAGTAAGACAGTAGACAGCTCTAGTCAGTAGCCAGTATGTGTAGTAAGACAGTAGCCAGTATGTGTAGTAAGACAGTAGACAGCTCTAGTCAGTAGCCATTATGTGTAGTAAGACAGTAGACATCTCTAGTCAGTAGCCAGTATGTGTCAGTAAGACAGTAGACAGCTCTAGTCAGTAGCCAGTATGTGTCAGTAAGACAGTAGACAGCTCTAGTCAGTAACCAGTATGTGTAGTAAGACAGTAGACAGCTCTAGTCAGTAACCAGTATGTGTAGTAAGACAGTAGCCAGTATGTGTAGTAAGACAGTAGACATCTCTAGTCAGTAACCAGTATGTGTAGTAAGACAGTAGACAGCTCTAGTCAGTAGCCAGTATGTGTCAGTAAGACAGTA
Organism: Oncorhynchus nerka; assembly: GCF_034236695.1. NCBI lineage: Eukaryota > Metazoa > Chordata > Actinopteri > Salmoniformes > Salmonidae > Oncorhynchus > Oncorhynchus nerka. The sequence goes on along the minus strand of NW_027039439.1, from coordinate 41,915 downwards.
GACATCTCTAGTCAGTAACCAGTATGTGTAGTAAGACAGTAGACAGCTCTAGTCAGTAGCCAGTATGTGTAGTAAGACAGTAGACAGCTCTAGTCAGTAACCAGTATGTGTAGTAAGACAGTAGACAGCTCTAGTCAGTAGCCAGTATGTGTCAGTAAGACAGTAGACAGCTCTAGTCAGTAACCAGTATGTGTCAGTAAGACAGTAGACAGCTCTAGTCAGTAGCCAGTATGTGTCAGTAAGACAGTAGACAGCTCTAGTCAGTAGCCAGCATGTGTAGTAAGACAGTAGACAGCTCTAGTCAGTAACCAGTATGTGTCAGTAAGACAGTAGACAGCTCTAGTCAGTAGCCAGTATGTGTAGTAAGACAGTAGCCAGTATGTGTAGTAAGACAGTAGACAGCTCTAGTCAGTAGCCAGTATGTGTAGTAAGACAGTAGACATCTCTAGTCAGTAGCCAGTATGTGTCAGTAAGACAGTAGACAGCTCTAGTCAGTAGCCAGTATGTGTCAGTAAGACAGTAGACAGCTCTAGTCAGTAGCCAGTATGTGTAGTAAGACAGTAGACATCTCTAGTCAGTAACCAGTATGTGTAGTAAGACAGTAGACAGCTCTAGTCAGTAACCAGTATGTGTAGTAAGACAGTAGCCAGTATGTGTAGTAAGACAGTAGACATCTCTAGTCAGTAACCAGTATGTGTAGTAAGACAGTAGACAGCTCTAGTCAGTAGCCAGTATGTGTCAGTAAGACAGTAGACATCTCTAGTCAGTAACCAGTATGTGTCAGTAAGACAGTAGACAGCTCTAGTCAGTAGCCAGTATGTGTAGTAAGACAGTAGACAGCTCTAGTCAGTAACCAGTATGTGTAGTAAGACAGTAGACATCTCTAGTCAGTAGCCAGTATGTGTCAGTAAGACAGTAGACAGCTCTAGTCAGTAACCAGTATGTGTCAGTAAGACAGGAGACAGCTCTAGTCAGTAACCAGTATGTGTAGTAAGACAGTAGACAGCTCTAGTCAGTAGCCAGTATGTGTAGTAAGACAGTAGACAGCTCTAGTCAGTAGCCAGTATGTGTAGTAAGACAGTAGACAGCTCTAGTCAGTAACCAGTATGTGTCAGTAAGACAGTAGACAGCTCTAGTCAGTAGCCAGTATGTTTACATTTACATTTAAGTCATTTAGCAGACGCTCTTATCCAGAGCGACTTACAAATTGGTGCATTCACCTTATGACCTCCAGTGGAACAGTAGTGCATCTAAATCTTTTCAGGGGGGGGGGTGAGAGGGATTACTTTATCCTATCCTAGGTATTCCTTAAAGAGGTGGGGTTTCAGGTGTCTCCGGAAGGTGGTGATTGACTCCGCTGTCCTGGCGTCGTGAGGGAGTTTGTTCCACCATTGGGGGGCCAGAGCAGCGAACAGTTTTGACTGGGCTGAGCGGGAACTGTACTTCCTCAGTGGTAGGGAGGCGAGCAGGCCAGAGGTGGATGAACGCAGTGCCCTTGTTTGGGTGTAGGGCCTGATCAGAGCCTGGAGGTACTGAGGTGCCGTTCCCCTCACAGCTCCGTAGGCAAGCACCATGGTCTTGTAGCGGATGCGAGCTTCAACTGGAAGCCAGTGGAGGGAGCGGAGGAGCGGGGTGACGTGAGAGAACTTGGGAAGGTTGAACACCAGACGGGCTGCGGCGTTCTGGATGAGTTGTAGGGGTTTAATGGCACAGGCAGGAGCCCAGCCAACAGCGAGTTGCAGTAATCCAGACGGGAGATGACAAGTGCCTGGATTAGGACCTGCGCCGCTTCCTGTGTGAGGCAGGGTCGTACTCTGCGGATGTTGTAGAGCATGAACCTACAGGAACGTGCCACCGCCTTGATGTTAGTTGAGAACGACAGGGTGTTGTCCAGGATCACGCCAAGGTTCTTAGCGCTCTGGGAGGAGGACACAATGGAGTTGTCAACCGTGATGGCGAGATCATGGAACGGGCAGTCCTTCCCGGGAGGAAGAGCAGCTCCGTCTTGCCGAGGTTCAGCTTGAGGTGGTGATCCGTCATCCACACGGATATGTCTGCCAGACATGCAGAGATGCGATTCGCCACCTGGTCATCAGAAGGGGGAAAGGAGAAGATTAATTGTGTGTCGTCTGCATAGCAATGATAGGAGAGACCATGTGAGGTTATGACAGAGCCAAGTGACTTGGTGTATAGCGAGAATAGGAGAGGGCCTAGAACAGAGCCCTGGGGGACACCAGTGGTGAGAGCACGTGGTGTGGAGACGGATTCTCGCCACGCCACCTGGTAGGAGCGACCTGTCAGGTAGGACGCAATCAAGCGTGGGCGCCCGGAGATGCCCAACTCGGAGAGGGTGGAGAGGAGGATCTGATGGTTCACAGTATCGAAGGCAGCCGATAGGTCTAGAAGGATGAGAGCAGAGGAGAGAGAGTTAGCTTTAGCAGTGCGGAGCGCCTCCGTGATACAGAGAGAAGAGCAGTCTCAGTTGAATGACTAGTCTTGAAACCTGACTGATTTGGATCAAGAAGGTCATTCTGAGAGAGATAGCGGGAGAGCTGGCCAAGGACGGCACGTTCAAGAGTTTTGGAGAGAAAAGAAAGAAGGGATACTGGTCTGTAGTTGTTGACATCGGAGGGATCGAGTGTAGGTTTTTTTCAGAAGGGGTCCAACTCTCGCTCTCTTGAAGACGGAAGGGACGTAGCCAGCGGTCAGGGATGAGTTGATGAGCGAGGTGAGGTAAGGGAGGAGGTCTCCGGAAATGGTCTGGAGAAGAGAGGAGGGGATAGGGTCAAGCGGGCAGGTTGTAGGGCGGCCGGCCGTCACAAGACGCGAGATTTCATCTGGAGAGAGAGGGGAGAAAGAGGTCAGAGCACAGGGTAGGGCAGTGTGAGCAGAACCAGCGGTGTCGTTTGACTTAGCAAACGAGGATCGGATGTCGTCGACCTTCTTTTCAAAATGGTTGACGAAAGTCATCTGCAGAGAGGGAGGAGGGGGAGGAGGATTCAGGAGGGAGGAGAAGGTTGCAAAGAGCTTCCTAGGGTTAGAGGCAGATGCTTGGAATTTAGAGTGGTAGAAAGTGGCTTTAGCAGCAGAGAGAGAAGAGGAAAATGTAGAGAGGAGGGAGTGAAAGGATGTCAGGTCCGCAGGGAGGCGAGTTTTCCTCCATTTCCGCTCGGCTGCCCGGAGCCCTGTTCTGTGAGCTCGCAATGAGTCGTCGAGCCACGGAGCGGGAGGGGAGGACCGAGCCGGCCTGGAGGATAGGGGACATAGAGAGTCAAAGGATGCAGAAAGGGAGGAGAGGAGGGTTGAGGAGGCAGAATCAGGAGATAGGTTGGAGAAGGTTTGAGCAGAGGGAAGAGATGATAGGATGGAAGAGGAGAGAGTGGCGGGGAGAGAGAGCGAAGGTTGGGACGGCGCGATACCATCCGAGTAGGGGCAGTGTGGGAAGTGTTGGATGAGAGCGAGAGGGAAAAGGATACAAGGTAGTGGTCGGAGACTTGGAGGGGAGTTGCAACGAGGTTAGTGGAAGAACAGCATCTAGTAAAGATGAGGTCGAGCGTATTTCCTGCCTTGTGAGTAGGGGGGAAGGTGAGAGGGTGAGGTCAAAAGAGGAGAGGAGTGGAAAGAAGGAGGCAGAGAGGAATGAGTCAAAGGTAGGCGTGGGGAGGTTAAAGTCGCCCAGAACTGTGAGAGGTGAGCCGTCCTCAGGAAAGGAGCTTATCAAGGCATCAAGCTCATTGATGAACTCTCCGAGGGAACCTGGAGGGCGATAAATGATAAGGATGTTAAGCTTGAAAGGGCTGGTAACTGTGACAGCATGGAATTCAAAGGAGGCGATAGACAGATGGGTAAGGGGAGAAAGAGAGAATGACCACTTGGGAGAGATGAGGATCCCGGTGCCACCACCCCGCTGACCAGAAGCTCTCGGGGTGTGCGAGAACACGTGGGCAGACGAAGAGAGAGCAGTAGGAGTAGCAGTGTTGTCTGTGGTGATCCATGTTTCCGTCAGTGCCAAGAAGTCGAGGGACTGGAGGGAGACATAGGCGGAGATGAACTCTGCCTTGTTGGCCGCAGATCGGCAGTTCCAGAGGCTACCGGAGACCTGGAACTCCACGTGGGTCGTGCGCGCTGGGACCACCAGATTAGGGTGGCCGCGGCCACGCGGTGTGGAGCGTTTGTATGGTCTGTGCAGAGAGGAGAGAACAGGGATAGACAGACACATAGTTGACAGGCTACACAAGAGGCTACGCTAATGCAAAGGAGATTGGAATGACAAGTGGACTACACGTCACGAGTGTTCAGAGAGTTAAGCTTACGTAGCAAGAATCTTATTGACTAAAATGATTAAAATGATACAGTACTGCTGAAGTAGGCTAGCTGGCAGAGGCTGCGTTGTTGACTAAGTAGGCTAGTTGGCATTGGCTGCGTTGTTGACACTACACTAATCAAGTCGTTCCGTTGAGTGTAATAGTTTCTACTGTGCTGCTATTCGGGGCTAGCTGGCTAGCTAGCAGTGTTGATTACGTTACGTTGCGTTAAAAGAACGACAATAGCTGGCTAACTAACCTAGGAAATCGCTCTAGACTACACAATTATCTTTGATACAAAGACGGCTATGTAGCTAGCTATATAGCTAGCTACGATCAAACAAATCAAGCCGTTGTACTGTAATGAAATGAAATGAAAAATGTGATACTACCTGTGGAGCGAAGCGAAATGCGACCGGATTGTTGAGTGCAGAAGTTCTGTTCGGTAGACGTTGGCTAGCTGTTGGCTAGCTAGCAGAGTCTCCTATGTTAAGGACGACATAAAACTACACACTCTAAACTACACAATTATCTTGGGTACGAAGACAGCAAAGACAACTATGTAGCTAGCTATCAGTATGTGTAGTAAGACAGTAGACATCTCTAGTCAGTAGCCAGTATGTGTCAGTAAGACAGTAGACAGCTCTAGTCAGTAGCCAGTATGTGTAGTAAGACAGTAGACAGCTCTAGTCAGTAGCCAGTATGTGTAGTAAGACAGTAGACATCTCTAGTCAGTAACCAGTATGTGTAGTAAGACAGTAGACAGCTCTAGTCAGTAACCAGTATGTGTAGTAAGACAGTAACCAGTATGTGTCAGTAAGACAGTAGACATTTCTAGTCAGTAACCAGTATGTGTAGTAAGACAGTAGACAGCTCTAGTCAGTAGCCAGTATGTGTAGTAAGACAGTAGACATCTCTAGTCAGTAGCCAGTATGTGTCAGTAAGACAGTAGACAGCTCTAGTCAGTAGCCAGTATGTGTAGTAAGACAGTAGACAGCTCTAGTCAGTAGCCAGTATGTGTAGTAAGACAGTAGACAGCTCTAGTCAGTAGCCAGTATGTGTAGTAAGACAGTAGACAGCTCTAGTCAGTAGCCAGTATGTGTCAGTAAGACAGTAGACAGCTCTAGTCAGTAACCAGTATGTGTCAGTAAGACAGTAGACAGCTCTAGTCAGTAGCCAGTATGTGTCAGTAAGACAGTAGACAGCTCTAGTCAGTAGCCAGTATGTGTAGTAAGACAGTAGACAGCTCTAGTCAGTAACCAGTATGTGTCAGTAAGACAGTAGACAGCTCTAGTCAGTAGCCAGTATGTGTAGTAAGACAGTAGCCAGTATGTGTAGTAAGACAGTAGACAGCTCTAGTCAGTAGCCAGTATGTGTAGTAAGACAGTAGACATCTCTAGTCAGTAGCCAGTATGTGTCAGTAAGACAGTAGACAGCTCTAGTCAGTAGCCAGTATGTGTCAGTAAGACAGTAGACAGCTCTAGTCAGTAGCCAGTATGTGTAGTAAGACAGTAGACATCTCTAGTCAGTAACCAGTATGTGTAGTAAGACAGTAGACAGCTCTAGTCAGTAACCAGTATGTGTAGTAAGACAGTAGCCAGTATGTGTAGTAAGACAGTAGACATCTCTAGTCAGTAACCAGTATGTGTAGTAAGACAGTAGACAGCTCTAGTCAGTAGCCAGTATGTGTCAGTAAGACAGTAGACATCTCTAGTCAGTAACCAGTATGTGTAGTAAGACAGTAGACAGCTCTAGTCAGTAGCCAGTATGTGTAGTAAGACAGTAGACAGCTCTAGTCAGTAACCAGTATGTGTAGTAAGACAGTAGACAGCTCTAGTCAGTAGCCAGTATGTGTCAGTAAGACAGTAGACAGCTCTAGTCAGTAGCCAGTATGTGTCAGTAAGACAGTAGACAGCTCTAGTCAGTAGCCAGTATGTGTAGTAAGACAGTAGACAGCTCTAGTCAGTAACCAGTATGTGTCAGTAAGACAGTAGACAGCTCTAGTCAGTAGCCAGTATGTGTAGTAAGACAGTAGCCAGTATGTGTAGTAAGACAGTAGACAGCTCTAGTCAGTAGCCAGTATGTGTAGTAAGACAGTAGACATCTCTAGTCAGTAGCCAGTATGTGTCAGTAAGACAGTAGACAGCTCTAGTCAGTAGCCAGTATGTGTCAGTAAGACAGTAGACAGCTCTAGTCAGTAGCCAGTATGTGTAGTAAGACAGTAGACATCTCTAGTCAGTAACCAGTATGTGTAGTAAGACAGTAGACAGCTCTAGTCAGTAACCAGTATGTGTAGTAAGACAGTAGCCAGTATGTGTAGTAAGACAGTAGACATCTCTAGTCAGTAACCAGTATGTGTAGTAAGACAGTAGACAGCTCTAGTCAGTAGCCAGTATGTGTCAGTAAGACAGTAGACATCTCTAGTCAGTAACCAGTATGTGTAGTAAGACAGTAGACAGCTCTAGTCAGTAGCCAGTATGTGTAGTAAGACAGTAGACAGCTCTAGTCAGTAACCAGTATGTGTAGTAAGACAGTAGACATCTCTAGTCAGTAGCCAGTATGTGTCAGTAAGACAGTAGACAGCTCTAGTCAGTAACCAGTTTGTGTCAGTAAGACAGTAGACAGCTCTAGTCAGTAACCAGTATGTGTAATAAGACAGTAGACAGCTCTAGTCAGTAGCCAGTATGTGTAGTAAGACAGTAGACAGCTCTAGTCAGTAGCCAGTATGTGTAGTAAGACAGTAGACAGCTCTAGTCAGTAACCAGTATGTGTCAGTAAGACAGTAGACAGCTCTAGTCAGTAGCCAGTATGTGTAGTAAGACAGTAGACAGCTCTAGTCAGTAACCAGTATGTGTAGTAAGACAGTAGACAGCTCTAGTCAGTAACCAGTATGTGTAGTAAGACAGTAGACAGCTCTAGTCAGTAGCCAGTATGTGTAGTAAGACAGTAGACAGCTCTAGTCAGTAACCAGTATGTGTCAGTAAGACAGTAGACAGCTCTAGTCAGTAACCAGTATGTGTCAGTAAGACAGTAGACAGCTCTAGTCAGTAACCAGTATCTGTCAGTAAGACAGTAGACAGCTCTAGTCAGTAGCCAGTATGTGTCAGTAAGACAGTAGACATCTCTAGTCAGTAGCCAGTATGTGTCAGTAAGACAGTAGACAGCTCTAGTCAGTAACCAGTATGTGTCAGTAAGACAGTAGACAGCTCTAGTCAGTAGCCAGTATGTGTAGTAAGACAGTAGCCAGTATGTGTAGTAAGACAGTAGACAGCTCTAGTCAGTAACCAGTATGTGTAGTAAGACAGTAACCAGTATGTGTCAGTAAGACAGTAGACAGCTCTAGTCAGTAGCCAGTATGTGTAGTAAGACAGTAGAGATCTCTAGTCAGTAACCAGTATGTGTAGTAAGACAGTAGACAGCTCTAGTCAGTAACCAGTATGTGTAGTAAGACAGTAGCCAGTATGTGTAGTAAGACAGTAGACATCTCTAGTCAGTAACCAGTATGTGTAGTAAGACAGTAGACAGCTCTAGTCAGTAGCCAGTATGTGTCAGTAAGACAGTAGACATCTCTAGTCAGTAACCAGTATGTGTAGTAAGACAGTAGACAGCTCTAGTCAGTAGCCAGTATGTGTAGTAAGACAGTAGACAGCTCTAGTCAGTAGCCAGTATGTGTAGTAAGACAGTAGACAGCTCTAGTCAGTAGCCAGTATGTGTCAGTAAGACAGTAGACAGCTCTAGTCAGTAACCAGTATGTGTCAGTAAGACAGTAGACAGCTCTAGTCAGTAGCCAGTATGTGTCAGTAAGACAGTAGACAGCTCTAGTCAGTAGCCAGTATGTGTAGTAAGACAGTAGACAGCTCTAGTCAGTAGCCAGTATGTGTAGTAAGACAGTAGCCAGTATGTGTAGTAAGACAGTAGACAGCTCTAGTCAGTAGCCAGTATGTGTAGTAAGACAGTAGACATCTCTAGTCAGTAGCCAGTATGTGTCAGTAAGACAGTAGACAGCTCTAGTCAGTAGCCAGTATGTGTCAGTAAGACAGTAGACAGCTCTAGTCAGTAGCCAGTATGTGTAGTAAGACAGTAGACATCTCTAGTCAGTAACCAGTTTGTGTCAGTAAGACAGTAGACAGCTCTAGTCAGTAACCAGTATGTGTATTAAGACAGTAGACAGCTCTAGTCAGTAGCCAGTATGTGTAGTAAGACAGTAGACAGCTCTAGTCAGTAGCCAGTATGTGTAGTAAGACAGTAGACAGCTCTAGTCAGTAACCAGTATGTGTCAGTAAGACAGTAGACAGCTCTAGTCAGTAGCCAGTATGTGTAGTAAGACAGTAGACAGCTCTAGTCAGTAACCAGTATGTGTAGTAAGACAGTAGACAGCTCTAGTCAGTAACCAGTATGTGTAGTAAGACAGTAGACAGCTCTAGTCAGTAGCCAGTATGTGTAGTAAGACAGTAGACAGCTCTAGTCAGTAACCAGTATGTGTCAGTAAGACAGTAGACAGCTCTAGTCAGTAACCAGTATGTGTCAGTAAGACAGTAGACAGCTCTAGTCAGTAACCAGTATGTGTCAGTAAGACAGTAGACAGCTCTAGTCAGTAGCCAGTATGTGTCAGTAAGACAGTAGACATCTCTAGTCAGTAGCCAGTATGTGTCAGTAAGACAGTAGACAGCTCTAGTCAGTAACCAGTATGTGTCAGTAAGACAGTAGACAGCTCTAGTCAGTAGCCAGTATGTGTAGTAAGACAGTAGCCAGTATGTGTAGTAAGACAGTAGACAGCTCTAGTCAGTAACCAGTATGTGTAGTAAGACAGTAACCAGTATGTGTCAGTAAGACAGTAGACAGCTCTAGTCAGTAGCCAGTATGTGTAGTAAGACAGTAGAGATCTCTAGTCAGTAACCAGTATGTGTAGTAAGACAGTAGACAGCTCTAGTCAGTAACCAGTATGTGTAGTAAGACAGTAGCCAGTATGTGTAGTAAGACAGTAGACATCTCTAGTCAGTAACCAGTATGTGTAGTAAGACAGTAGACAGCTCTAGTCAGTAGCCAGTATGTGTCAGTAAGACAGTAGACATCTCTAGTCAGTAACCAGTATGTGTAGTAAGACAGTAGACAGCTCTAGTCAGTAGCCAGTATGTGTAGTAAGACAGTAGACAGCTCTAGTCAGTAGCCAGTATGTGTAGTAAGACAGTAGACAGCTCTAGTCAGTAGCCAGTATGTGTCAGTAAGACAGTAGACAGCTCTAGTCAGTAACCAGTATGTGTCAGTAAGACAGTAGACAGCTCTAGTCAGTAGCCAGTATGTGTCAGTAAGACAGTAGACAGCTCTAGTCAGTAGCCAGTATGTGTAGTAAGACAGTAGACAGCTCTAGTCAGTAGCCAGTATGTGTAGTAAGACAGTAGCCAGTATGTGTAGTAAGACAGTAGACAGCTCTAGTCAGTAGCCAGTATGTGTAGTAAGACAGTAGACATCTCTAGTCAGTAGCCAGTATGTGTCAGTAAGACAGTAGACAGCTCTAGTCAGTAGCCAGTATGTGTCAGTAAGACAGTAGACAGCTCTAGTCAGTAGCCAGTATGTGTAGTAAGACAGTAGACATCTCTAGTCAGTAACCAGTATGTGTAGTAAGACAGTAGACAGCTCTAGTCAGTAACCAGTATGTGTAGTAAGACAGTAGCCAGTATGTGTAGTAAGACAGTAGACATCTCTAGTCAGTAACCAGTATGTGTAGTAAGACAGTAGACAGCTCTAGTCAGTAGCCAGTATGTGTCAGTAAGACAGTAGACATCTCTAGTCAGTAACCAGTATGTGTAGTAAGACAGTAGACAGCTCTAGTCAGTAGCCAGTATGTGTAGTAAGACAGTAGACAGCTCTAGTCAGTAACCAGTATGTGTAGTAAGACAGTAGACAGCTCTAGTCAGTAACCAGTATGTGTCAGTAAGACAGTAGACAGCTCTAGTCAGTAACCAATATGTGTAGTAAGACAGTAGACAGCTCTAGTCAGTAGCCAGTATGTGTAGTAAGACAGTAGACAGCTCTAGTCAGTAGCCAGTATGTGTAGTAAGACAGTAGACAGCTCTAGTCAGTAACCAGTATGTGTAGTAAGACAGTAGACAGCTCTAGTCAGTAGCCAGTATGTGTAGTAAGACAGTAGACAGCTCTAGTCAGTAACCAGTATGTGTCAGTAAGACAGTAGACAGCTCTAGTCAGTAACCAGTATGTGTCAGTAAGACAGTAGACAGCTCTAGTCAGTAACCAGTATGTGTCAGTAAGACAGTAGACAGCTCTAGTCAGTAGCCAGTATGTGTCAGTAAGACAGTAGACATCTCTAGTCAGTAGCCAGTATGTGTCAGTAAGACAGTAGACAGCTCTAGTCAGTAACCAGTATGTGTCAGTAAGACAGTAGACAGCTCTAGTCAGTAGCCAGTATGTGTAGTAAGACAGTAGCCAGTATGTGTAGTAAGACAGTAGACAGCTCTAGTCAGTAACCAGTATGTGTAGTAAGACAGTAACCAGTATGTGTCAGTAAGACAGTAGACAGCTCTAGTCAGTAGCCAGTATGTGTAGTAAGACAGTAGACATCTCTAGTCAGTAGCCAGTATGTGTCAGTAAGACAGTAGACAGCTCTAGTCAGTAGCCAGTATGTGTAGTAAGACAGTAGCCAGTATGTGTAGTAAGACAGTAGCCAGTATGTGTAGTAAGACAGTAGACAGCTCTAGTCAGTAGCCAGTATGTGTAGTAAGACAGTAGACATCTCTAGTCAGTAGCCAGTATGTGTCAGTAAGACAGTAGACAGCTCTAGTCAGTAGCCAGTATGTGTCAGTAAGACAGTAGACAGCTCTAGTCAGTAGCCAGTATGTGTAGTAAGACAGTAGACATCTCTAGTCAGTAACCAGTATGTGTAGTAAGACAGTAGACAGCTCTAGTCAGTAACCAGTATGTGTAGTAAGACAGTAGCCAGTATGTGTAGTAAGACAGTAGACATCTCTAGTCAGTAACCAGTATGTGTAGTAAGACAGTAGACAGCTCTAGTCAGTAGCCAGTATGTGTCAGTAAGACAGTAGACATCTCTAGTCAGTAACCAGTATGTGTAGTAAGACAGTAGACAGCTCTAGTCAGTAGCCAGTATGTGTAGTAAGACAGTAGACAGCTCTAGTCAGTAACCAGTATGTGTAGTAAGACAGTAGACAGCTCTAGTCAGTAGCCAGTATGTGTCAGTAAGACAGTAGACAGCTCTAGTCAGTAGCCAGTATGTGTCAGTAAGACAGTAGACAGCTCTAGTCAGTAGCCAGTATGTGTAGTAAGACAGTAGACAGCTCTAGTCAGTAACCAGTATGTGTCAGTAAGACAGTAGACAGCTCTAGTCAGTAGCCAGTATGTGTAGTAAGACAGTAGCCAGTATGTGTAGTAAGACAGTAGACAGCTCTAGTCAGTAGCCAGTATGTGTAGTAAGACAGTAGACATCTCTAGTCAGTAGCCAGTATGTGTCAGTAAGACAGTAGACAGCTCTAGTCAGTAGCCAGTATGTGTCAGTAAGACAGTAGACAGCTCTAGTCAGTAGCCAGTATGTGTAGTAAGACAGTAGACATCTCTAGTCAGTAACCAGTATGTGTAGTAAGACAGTAGACAGCTCTAGTCAGTAACCAGTATGTGTAGTAAGACAGTAGCCAGTATGTGTAGTAAGACAGTAGACATCTCTAGTCAGTAACCAGTATGTGTAGTAAGACAGTAGACAGCTCTAGTCAGTAGCCAGTATGTGTCAGTAAGACAGTAGACATCTCTAGTCAGTAACCAGTATGTGTAGTAAGACAGTAGACAGCTCTAGTCAGTAGCCAGTATGTGTAGTAAGACAGTAGACAGCTCTAGTCAGTAACCAGTATGTGTAGTAAGACAGTAGACATCTCTAGTCAGTAGCCAGTATGTGTCAGTAAGACAGTAGACAGCTCTAGTCAGTAACCAGTTTGTGTCAGTAAGACAGTAGACAGCTCTAGTCAGTAACCAGTATGTGTAGTAAGACAGTAGACAGCTCTAGTCAGTAGCCAGTATGTGTAGTAAGACAGTAGACAGCTCTAGTCAGTAGCCAGTATGTGTAGTAAGACAGTAGACAGCTCTAGTCAGTAACCAGTATGTGTCAGTAAGACAGTAGACAGCTCTAGTCAGTAGCCAGTATGTGTAGTAAGACAGTAGACAGCTCTAGTCAGTAACCAGTATGTGTAGTAAGACAGTAGACAGCTCTAGTCAGTAACCAGTATGTGTAGTAAGACAGTAGACAGCTCTAGTCAGTAGCCAGTATGTGTAGTAAGACAGTAGACAGCTCTAGTCAGTAACCAGTATGTGTCAGTAAGACAGTAGACAGCTCTAGTCAGTAACCAGTATGTGTCAGTAAGACAGTAGACAGCTCTAGTCAGTAACCAGTATGTGTCAGTAAGACAGTAGACAGCTCTAGTCAGTAGCCAGTATGTGTCAGTAAGACAGTAGACATCTCTAGTCAGTAGCCAGTATGTGTCAGTAAGACAGTAGACAGCTCTAGTCAGTAACCAGTATGTGTCAGTAAGACAGTAGACAGCTCTAGTCAGTAGCCAGTATGTGTAGTAAGACAGTAGCCACAGTAGACAGCTCTAGTCAGTAGCCAGTATGTGTAGTAAGACAGTAGAGATCTCTAGTCAGTAACCAGTATGTGTAGTAAGACAGTAGACAGCTCTAGTCAGTAACCAGTATGTGTAGTAAGACAGTAGTATGTGTAGTAAGACAGTAGACATCTCTAGTCAGTAACCAGTATGTGTAGTAAGACAGTAGACAGCTCTAGTCAGTAGCCAGTATGTGTCAGTAAGACAGTAGACATCTCTAGTCAGTAACCAGTATGTGTAGTAAGACAGTAGACAGCTCTAGTCAGTAGCCAGTATGTGTAGTAAGACAGTAGACAGCTCTAGTCAGTAGCCAGTATGTGTAGTAAGACAGTAGACAGCTCTAGTCAGTAGCCAGTATGTGTCAGTAAGACAGTAGACAGCTCTAGTCAGTAACCAGTATGTGTCAGTAAGACAGTAGACAGCTCTAGTCAGTAGCCAGTATGTGTCAGTAAGACAGTAGACAGCTCTAGTCAGTAGCCAGTATGTGTAGTAAGACAGTAGACAGCTCTAGTCAGTAGCCAGTATGTGTAGTAAGACAGTAGACAGCTCTAGTCAGTAGCCAGTATGTGTAGTAAGACAGTAGACATCTCTAGTCAGTAGCCAGTATGTGTCAGTAAGACAGTAGACAGCTCTAGTCAGTAGCCAGTATGTGTCAGTAAGACAGTAGACAGCTCTAGTCAGTAGCCAGTATGTGTAGTAAGACAGTAGACATCTCTAGTCAGTAACCAGTATGTGTAGTAAGACAGTAGACAGCTCTAGTCAGTAACCAGTATGTGTAGTAAGACAGTAGCCAGTATGTGTAGTAAGACAGTAGACATCTCTAGTCAGTAACCAGTATGTGTAGTAAGACAGTAGACAGCTCTAGTCAGTAGCCAGTATGTGTCAGTAAGACAGTAGACATCTCTAGTCAGTAACCAGTATGTGTAGTAAGACAGTAGACAGCTCTAGTCAGTAGCCAGTATGTGTAGTAAGACAGTAGACAGCTCTAGTCAGTAACCAGTATGTGTAGTAAGACAGTAGACAGCTCTAGTCAGTAACCAGTATGTGTAGTAAGACAGTAGACAGCTCTAGTCAGTAACCAATATGTGTAGTAAGACAGTAGACCTCTAGTCATAGCCAGTATGTGTAGTAAGACAGTAGACAGCTCTAGTCAGTAGCCAGTATGTGTAGTAAGACAGTACAGCTCTAGTCAGTAACCAGTATGTGTAGTAAGACAGTAGACAGCTCTAGTCAGTAGCCAGTATGTGTAGTAAGACAGTAGACAGCTCTAGTCAGTAACCAGTATGTGTCAGTAAGACAGTAGACAGCTCTAGTCAGTAACCAGTATGTGTCAGTAAGACAGTAGACAGCTCTAGTCAGTAACCAGTATGTGTCAGTAAGACAGTAGACAGCTCTAGTCAGTAGCCAGTATGTGTCAGTAAGACAGTAGACATCTCTAGTCAGTAGCCAGTATGTGTCAGTAAGACAGTAGACAGCTCTAGTCAGTAACCAGTATGTGTCAGTAAGACAGTAGACAGCTCTAGTCAGTAGCCAGTATGTGTAGTAAGACAGTAGCCAGTATGTGTAGTAAGACAGTAGACAGCTCTAGTCAGTAACCAGTATGTGTAGTAAGACAGTAACCAGTATGTGTCAGTAAGACAGTAGACAGCTCTAGTCAGTAGCCAGTATGTGTAGTAAGACAGTAGACATCTCTAGTCAGTAGCCAGTATGTGTCAGTAAGACAGTAGACAGCTCTAGTCAGTAGCCAGTATGTGTAGTAAGACAGTAGACAGCTCTAGTCAGTAGCCAGTATGTGTAGTAAGACAGTAGACAGCTCTAGTCAGTAGCCAGTATGTGTAGTAAGACAGTAGACAGCTCTAGTCAGTAGCCAGTATGTGTCAGTAAGACAGTAGACAGCTCTAGTCAGTAACCAGTATGTGTCAGTAAGACAGTAGACAGCTCTAGTCAGTAGCCAGTATGTGTCAGTAAGACAGTAGACAGCTCTAGTCAGTAGCCAGTATGTGTAGTAAGACAGTAGACAGCTCTAGTCAGTAACCAGTATGTGTCAGTAAGACAGTAGACAGCTCTAGTCAGTAGCCAGTATGTGTAGTAAGACAGTAGCCAGTATGTGTAGTAAGACAGTAGACAGCTCTAGTCAGTAGCCAGTATGTGTAGTAAGACAGTAGACATCTCTAGTCAGTAGCCAGTATGTGTCAGTAAGACAGTAGACAGCTCTAGTCAGTAGCCAGTATGTGTCAGTAAGACAGTAGACAGCTCTAGTCAGTAGCCAGTATGTGTAGTAAGACAGTAGACAGCTCTAGTCAGTAGTAGTGTAGTAAGACAGTATGTGTCAGTAAGACAGTAGACAGCTCTAGTCAGTAGCCAGTATGTGTAGTAAGACAGTAGACATCTCTAGTCAGTAACCAGTATGTGTAGTAAGACAGTAGACAGCTCTAGTCAGTAACCAGTATGTGTAGTAAGACAGTAGACAGCTCTAGTCAGTAGCCAGTATGTGTAGTAAGACAGTAGACAGCTCTAGTCAGTAACCAGTATGTGTCAGTAAGACAGTAGACAGCTCTAGTCAGTAACCAGTATGTGTCAGTAAGACAGTAAGAGTAACCAGTATGTGTCAGTAAGACAGCAGCTCTAGTCAGTAGCCAGTATGTGTCAGTAAGACAGTAGACATCTCTAGTCAGTAGCCAGTATGTGTCAGTAAGACAGTAGACAGCTCTAGTCAGTAACCAGTATGTGTCAGTAAGACAGTAGACAGCTCTAGTCAGTAGCCAGTATGTGTCAGTAAGACAGTAGACATCTCTAGTCAGTAGCCAGTATGTGTCAGTAAGACAGTAGACAGCTCTAGTCAGTAACCAGTATGTGTCAGTAAGACAGTAGACAGCTCTAGTCAGTAGCCAGTATGTGTAGTAAGACAGTAGCCAGTATGTGTAGTAAGACAGTAGACAGCTCTAGTCAGTAACCAGTATGTGTAGTAAGACAGTAACCAGTATGTGTCAGTAAGACAGTAGACAGCTCTAGTCAGTAGCCAGTATGTGTAGTAAGACAGTAGACATCTCTAGTCAGTAGCCAGTATGTGTCAGTAAGACAGTAGACAGCTCTAGTCAGTAGCCAGTATGTGTAGTAAGACAGTAGACAGCTCTAGTCAGTAGCCAGTATGTGTAGTAAGACAGTAGACAGCTCTAGTCAGTAGCCAGTATGTGTAGTAAGACAGTAGACAGCTCTAGTCAGTAGCCAGTATGTGTCAGTAAGACAGTAGACAGCTCTAGTCAGTAACCAGTATGTGTCAGTAAGACAGTAGACAGCTCTAGTCAGTAGCCAGTATGTGTCAGTAAGACAGTAGACAGCTCTAGTCAGTAGCCAGTATGTGTAGTAAGACAGTAGACAGCTCTAGTCAGTAACCAGTATGTGTCAGTAAGACAGTAGACAGCTCTAGTCAGTAGCCAGTATGTGTAGTAAGACAGTAGCCAGTATGTGTAGTAAGACAGTAGACAGCTCTAGTCAGTAGCCAGTATGTGTAGTAAGACAGTAGACATCTCTAGTCAGTAGCCAGTATGTGTCAGTAAGACAGTAGACAGCTCTAGTCAGTAGCCAGTATGTGTAGTAAGACAGTAGACAGCTCTAGTCAGTAGCCAGTATGTGTAGTAAGACAGTAGACAGCTCTAGTCAGTAACCAGTATGTGTAGTAAGACAGTAACCAGTATGTGTCAGTAAGACAGTAGACAGCTCTAGTCAGTAGCCAGTATGTGTAGTAAGACAGTAGACATCTCTAGTCAGTAACCAGTATGTGTAGTAAGACAGTAGACAGCTCTAGTCAGTAACCAGTATGTGTAGTAAGACAGTAGACAGCTCTAGTCAGTAGCCAGTATGTGTAGTAAGACAGTAGACAGCTCTAGTCAGTAACCAGTATGTGTAGTAAGACAGTAGACAGCTCTAGTCAGTAACCAGTATGTGTCAGTAAGACAGTAGACAGCTCTAGTCAGTAACCAGTATGTGTCAGTAAGACAGTAGACAGCTCTAGTCAGTAGCCAGTATGTGTCAGTAAGACAGTAGACATCTCTAGTCAGTAGCCAGTATGTGTCAGTAAGACAGTAGACAGCTCTAGTCAGTAACCAGTATGTGTCAGTAAGACAGTAGACAGCTCTAGTCAGTAACCAGTATGTGTCAGTAAGACAGTAGACAGCTCTAGTCAGTAACCAATATGTGTAGTAAGACAGTAGACAGCTCTAGTCAGTAGCCAGTATGTGTAGTAAGACAGTAGACAGCTCTAGTCAGTAGCCAGTATGTGTAGTAAGACAGTAGACAGCTCTAGTCAGTAACCAGTATGTGTAGTAAGACAGTAGTCTAGTCAGTAGCCAGTATGTGTAGTAAGACAGTAGACAGCTCTAGTCAGTAACCAGTATGTGTCAGTAAGACAGTAGACAGCTCTAGTCAGTAACCAGTATGTGTAGTAAGACAGTAGACAGCTCTAGTCAGTAACCAGTATGTGTCAGTAAGACAGTAGACAGCTCTAGTCAGTAGCCAGTATGTGTCAGTAAGACAGTAGACATCTCTAGTCAGTAGCCAGTATGTGTCAGTAAGACAGTAGACAGCTCTAGTCAGTAACCAGTATGTGTCAGTAAGACAGTAGACAGCTCTAGTCAGTAGCCAGTATGTGTAGTAAGACAGTAGCCAGTATGTGTAGTAAGACAGTAGACAGCTCTAGTCAGTAACCAGTATGTGTAGTAAGACAGTAACCAGTATGTCAGTAAGACAGTAGACAGCTCTAGTCAGTAGCCAGTATGTGTAGTAAGACAGTAGACATCTCTAGTCAGTAGCCAGTATGTGTCAGTAAGACAGTAGACAGCTCTAGTCAGTAGCCAGTATGTGTAGTAAGACAGTAGACAGCTCTAGTCAGTAGTATGTGTAGTAAGACAGTAGACAGCTCTAGTCAGTAGCCAGTATGTGTAGTAAGACAGTAGACAGCTCTAGTCAGTAGCCAGTATGTGTCAGTAAGACAGTAGACAGCTCTAGTCAGTAACCAGTATGTGTCAGTAAGACAGTAGACAGCTCTAGTCAGTAGCCAGTATGTGTCAGTAAGACAGTAGACAGCTCTAGTCAGTAGCCAGTATGTGTAGTAAGACAGTAGACAGCTCTAGTCAGTAACCAGTATGTGTCAGTAAGACAGTAGACAGCTCTAGTCAGTAGCCAGTATGTGTAGTAAGACAGTAGCCAGTATGTGTAGTAAGACAGTAGACAGCTCTAGTCAGTAGCCAGTATGTGTAGTAAGACAGTAGACATCTCTAGTCAGTAGCCAGTATGTGTCAGTAAGACAGTAGACAGCTCTAGTCAGTAGCCAGTATGTGTCAGTAAGACAGTAGACAGCTCTAGTCAGTAGCCAGTATGTGTAGTAAGACAGTAGACAGCTCTAGTCAGTAACCAGTATGTGTAGTAAGACAGTAACCAGTATGTGTCAGTAAGACAGTAGACAGCTCTAGTCAGTAGCCAGTATGTGTAGTAAGACAGTAGACATCTCTAGTCAGTAACCAGTATGTGTAGTAAGACAGTAGACAGCTCTAGTCAGTAACCAGTATGTGTAGTAAGACAGTAGACAGCTCTAGTCAGTAGCCAGTATGTGTAGTAAGACAGTAGACAGCTCTAGTCAGTAACCAGTATGTGTCAGTAAGACAGTAGACAGCTCTAGTCAGTAACCAGTATGTGTCAGTAAGACAGTAGACAGCTCTAGTCAGTAACCAGTATGTGTCAGTAAGACAGTAGACAGCTCTAGTCAGTAGCCAGTATGTGTCAGTAAGACAGTAGACATCTCTAGTCAGTAACCAGTATGTGTCAGTAAGACAGTAGACAGCTCTAGTCAGTAGCCAGTATGTGTCAGTAAGACAGTAGACAGCTCTAGTCAGTAGCCAGTATGTGTCAGTAAGACAGTAGACATCTCTAGTCAGTAGCCAGTATGTGTCAGTAAGACAGTAGACAGCTCTAGTCAGTAACCAGTATGTGTCAGTAAGACAGTAGACAGCTCTAGTCAGTAGCCAGTATGTGTAGTAAGACAGTAGCCAGTATGTGTAGTAAGACAGTAGACAGCTCTAGTCAGTAACCAGTATGTGTAGTAAGACAGTAACCAGTATGTGTCAGTAAGACAGTAGACAGCTCTAGTCAGTAGCCAGTATGTGTAGTAAGACAGTAGACATCTCTAGTCAGTAGCCAGTATGTGTCAGTAAGACAGTAGACAGCTCTAGTCAGTAGCCAGTATGTGTAGTAAGACAGTAGACAGCTCTAGTCAGTAGCCAGTATGTGTAGTAAGACAGTAGACAGCTCTAGTCAGTAGCCAGTATGTGTAGTAAGACAGTAGACAGCTCTAGTCAGTAGCCAGTATGTGTCAGTAAGACAGTAGACAGCTCTAGTCAGTAACCAGTATGTGTCAGTAAGACAGTAGACAGCTCTAGTCAGTAGCCAGTATGTGTCAGTAAGACAGTAGACAGCTCTAGTCAGTAGCCAGTATGTGTAGTAAGACAGTAGACAGCTCTAGTCAGTAACCAGTATGTGTCAGTAAGACAGTAGACAGCTCTAGTCAGTAGCCAGTATGTGTAGTAAGACAGTAGCCAGTATGTGTAGTAAGACAGTAGACAGCTCTAGTCAGTAGCCAGTATGTGTAGTAAGACAGTAGACATCTCTAAGTACCAGTATGTGTCACAGTAGACAGCTCTAGTCAGTAGCCAGTATGTGTCAGTAAGACAGTAGACAGCTCTAGTCAGTAGCCAGTATGTGTAGTAAGACAGTAGACAGCTCTAGTCAGTAACCAGTATGTGTAGTAAGACAGTAACCAGTATGTGTCAGTAAGACAGTAGACAGCTCTAGTCAGTAGCCAGTATGTGTAGTAAGACAGTAGACATCTCTAGTCAGTAACCAGTATGTGTAGTAAGACAGTAGACAGCTCTAGTCAGTAACCAGTATGTGTAGTAAGACAGTAGACAGCTCTAGTCAGTAGCCAGTATGTGTAGTAAGACAGTAGACAGCTCTAGTCAGTAACCAGTATGTGTAGTAAGACAGTAGACAGCTCTAGTCAGTAACCAGTATGTGTCAGTAAGACAGTAGACAGCTCTAGTCAGTAACCAGTATGTGTCAGTAAGACAGTAGACAGCTCTAGTCAGTAGCCAGTATGTGTCAGTAAGACAGTAGACATCTCTAGTCAGTAGCCAGTATGTGTCAGTAAGACAGTAGACAGCTCTAGTCAGTAACCAGTATGTGTCAGTAAGACAGTAGACAGCTCTAGTCAGTAGCCAGTATGTGCAGTAAGACCAGTATGTGTAGTAAGACAGTAGACAGCTCTAGTCAGTAACCAGTATGTGTAGTAAGACCAGTATGTGTCAGTAAGACAGTAGACAGCTCTAGTCAGTAGCCAGTATGTGTAGTAAGACAGTAGACATCTCTAGTCAGTAACCAGTATGTGTAGTAAGACAGTAGACAGCTCTAGTCAGTAGCCAGTATGTGTAGTAAGACAGTCAGTAGAGTATGTGTAGTAAGACAGTAGACAGCTCTAGTCAGTAGCCAGTATGTGTCAGTAAGACAGTAGACAGCTCTAGTCAGTAACCAGTATGTGTCAGTAAGACAGTAGACAGCTCTAGTCAGTAGCCAGTATGTGTAGTAAGACAGTAGACAGCTCTAGTCAGTAGCCAGTATGTGTAGTAAGACAGTAGACAGCTCTAGTCAGTAACCAGTATGTGTCAGTAAGACAGTAGACAGCTCTAGTCAGTAGTCAGTAAGACAGTATGTGTAGTAAGACAGTAGACAGCTCTAGTCAGTAGCCAGTATGTGTAGTAAGACAGTAGACATCTCTAGTCAGTAGCCAGTATGTGTCAGTAAGACAGTAGACAGCTCTAGTCAGTAGCCAGTATGTGTCAGTAAGACAGTAGACAGCTCTAGTCAGTAGCCAGTATGTGTAGTAAGACAGTAGACATCTCTAGTCAGTAACCAGTATGTGTAGTAAGACAGTAGACAGCTCTAGTCAGTAACCAGTATGTGTAGTAAGACAGTAGCCAGTATGTGTAGTAAGACAGTAGACATCTCTAGTCAGTAACCAGTATGTGTAGTAAGACAGTAGTCAGTA
Organism: Oncorhynchus nerka; assembly: GCF_034236695.1. NCBI lineage: Eukaryota > Metazoa > Chordata > Actinopteri > Salmoniformes > Salmonidae > Oncorhynchus > Oncorhynchus nerka. Next base: position 20,898 of record NW_027039439.1, on the reverse strand, counting down.
GCCAGTATGTGTCAGTAAGACAGTAGACATCTCTAGTCAGTAACCAGTATGTGTGTAGTAAGACAGTAGACAGCTCTAGTCAGTAGCCAGTATGTGTCAGTAAGACAGTAGACAGCTCTAGTCAGTAGCCAGTATGTGTAAAGACAGTAGACATCTCTAGTCAGTAACCAGTATGTGTAGTAAGACAGTAGACAGCTCTAGTCAGTAGCCAGTATGTGTAGTAAGACAGTAGACAGCTCTAGTCAGTAGCCAGTATGTGTAGTAAGACAGTAGACAGCTCTAGTCAGTAACCAGTATGTGTCAGTAAGACAGTAGACAGCTCTAGTCAGTAGCCAGTATGTGTCAGTAAGACAGTAGACAGCTCTAGTCAGTAACCAGTATGTGTAGTAAGACAGTAGACAGCTCTAGTCAGTAGCCAGTATGTGTCAGTAAGACAGTAGACATCTCTAGTCAGTAGCCAGTATGTGTCAGTAAGACAGTAGACAGCTCTAGTCAGTAACCAGTATGTGTCAGTAAGACAGTAGACAGCTCTAGTCAGTAGCCAGTATGTGTAGTAAGACAGTAGCCAGTATGTGTAGTAAGACAGTAGACAGCTCTAGTCAGTAACCAGTATGTGTAGTAAGACAGTAGCCAGTATGTGTCAGTAAGACAGTAGACAGCTCTAGTCAGTAGCCAGTATGTGTAGTAAGACAGTAGACAGCTCTAGTCAGTAGCCAGTATGTGTCAGTAAGACAGTAGACAGCTCTAGTCAGTAGCCAGTATGTGTAGTAAGACAGTAGACAGCTCTAGTCAGTAGCCAGTATGTGTAGTAAGACAGTAGACAGCTCTAGTCAGTAGCCAGTATGTGTAGTAAGACAGTAGACAGCTCTAGTCAGTAGCCAGTATGTGTCAGTAAGACAGTAGACAGCTCTAGTCAGTAACCAGTATGTGTCAGTAAGACAGTAGACAGCTCTAGTCAGTAGCCAGTATGTGTCAGTAAGACAGTAGACAGCTCTAGTCAGTAGCCAGTATGTGTAGTAAGACAGTAGACAGCTCTAGTCAGTAACCAGTATGTGTCAGTAAGACAGTAGACAGCTCTAGTCAGTAACCAGTATGTGTAGTAAGACAGTAGCCAGTATGTGTAGTAAGACAGTAGACAGCTCTAGTCAGTAGCCAGTATGTGTAGTAAGATCAGTCAGTACAGTATGTGTCAGTAAGACAGTAGACAGCTCTAGTCAGTAGCCAGTATGTGTAGTAAGACAGTAGACAGCTCTAGTCAGTAGCCAGTATGTGTAGTAAGACAGTAGACATCTCTAGTCAGTAACCAGTATGTGTAGTAAGACAGTAGACAGCTCTAGTCAGTAGCCAGTATGTGTAGTAAGACAGTAGACAGCTCTAGTCAGTAGCCAGTATGTGTAGTAAGACAGTAGACAGCTCTAGTCAGTAACCAGTATGTGTCAGTAAGACAGTAGACAGCTCTAGTCAGTAACCAGTATGTGTCAGTAAGACAGTAGACAGCTCTAGTCAGTAGCCAGTATGTGTAGTAAGACAGTAGACATCTCTAGTCAGTAACCAGTATGTGTAGTAAGACAGTAGACAGCTCTAGTCAGTAACCAGTATGTGTAGTAAGACAGTAGCCAGTATGTGTAGTAAGACAGTAGACATCTCTAGTCAGTAACCAGTATGTGTAGTAAGACAGTAGACAGCTCTAGTCAGTAGCCAGTATGTGTCAATAAGACAGTAGACATCTCTAGTCAGTAACCAGTATGTGTAGTAAGACAGTAGACAGCTCTAGTCAGTAGCCAGTATGTGTAGTAAGACAGTAGACAGCTCTAGTCAGTAGCCAGTATGTGTAGTAAGACAGTAGACAGCTCTAGTCAGTAGCCAGTATGTGTCAGTAAGACAGTAGACAGCTCTAGTCAGTAACCAGTATGTGTCAGTAAGACAGTAGACAGCTCTAGTCAGTAGCCAGTATGTGTCAGTAAGACAGTAGACAGCTCTAGTCAGTGTATGTAGTAAGACAGTAGACAGCTCTAGTCAGTAACCAGTATGTGTCAGTAAGACAGTAGACAGCTCTAGTCAGTAGCCAGTATGTGTAGTAAGACAGTAGCCAGTATGTGTAGTAAGACAGTAGACAGCTCTAGTCAGTAACCAGTATGTGTAGTAAGACAGTAGACATCTCTAGTCAGTAGCCAGTATGTGTCAGTAAGACAGTAGACAGCTCTAGTCAGTAGCCAGTATGTGTCAGTAAGACAGTAGACAGCTCTAGTCAGTAGCCAGTATGTGTAGTAAGACAGTAGACATCTCTAGTCAGTAACCAGTATGTGTAGTAAGACAGTAGACAGCTCTAGTCAGTAACCAGTATGTGTAGTAAGACAGTAGCCAGTATGTGTAGTAAGACAGTAGACATCTCTAGTCAGTAACCAGTATGTGTAGTAAGACAGTAGACAGCTCTAGTCAGTAGCCAGTATGTGTCAGTAAGACAGTAGACATCTCTAGTCAGTAACCAGTATGTGTAGTAAGACAGTAGACAGCTCTAGTCAGTAGCCAGTATGTGTAGTAAGACAGTAGACAGCTCTAGTCAGTAGCCAGTATGTGTAGTAAGACAGTAGACATCTCTAGTCAGTAACCAGTATGTGTAGTAAGACAGTAGACAGCTCTAGTCAGTAGCCAGTATGTGTAGTAAGACAGTAGACAGTATGTATGTGTAGTAAGACAGTAGACATCTCTAGTCAGTAACCAGTATGTGTCAGTAAGACAGTAGACAGCTCTAGTCAGTAACCAGTATGTGTCAGTAAGACAGTAGACAGCTCTAGTCAGTAACCAGTATGTGTCAGTAAGACAGTAGACAGCTCTAGTCAGTAGCCAGTATGTGTCAGTAAGACAGTAGACAGCTCTAGTCAGTAGCCAGTATGTGTCAGTAAGACAGTAGACAGCTCTAGTCAGTAGCCAGTATGTGTCAGTAAGACAGTAGACAGCTCTAGTCAGTAGCCAGTATGTGTCAGTAAGACAGTAGACAGCTCTAGTCAGTCCAGTATGTGTAGTAGACAGTAACCAGTATGTGTCAGTAAGACAGTAGACAGCTCTAGTCAGTAGCCAGTATGTGTAGTAAGACAGTAGACATCTCTAGTCAGTAGCCAGTATGTGTCAGTAAGACAGTAGACAGCTCTAGTCAGTAGCCAGTATGTGTAGTAAGACAGTATCTAGTGCCAGTATGTGTAGTAAGACAGTAGACAGCTCTAGTCAGTAGCCAGTATGTGTAGTAAGACAGTAGACAGCTCTAGTCAGTAGCCAGTATGTGTCAGTAAGACAGTAGACAGCTCTAGTCAGTAACCAGTATGTGTAGTAAGACAGTAGACAGCTCTAGTCAGTAGCCAGTATGTGTCAGTAAGACAGTAGACAGCTCTAGTCAGTAGCCAGTATGTGTAGTAAGACAGTAGACAGCTCTAGTCAGTAACCAGTATGTGTCAGTAAGACAGTAGACAGCTCTAGTCAGTAGCCAGTATGTGTAGTAAGACAGTAGCCAGTATGTGTAGTAAGACAGTAGACAGCTCTAGTCAGTAGCCAGTATGTGTCAGTAAGACAGTAGACATCTCTAGTCAGTAGCCAGTATGTGTCAGTAAGACAGTAGACAGCTCTAGTCAGTAGCCAGTATGTGTCAGTAAGACAGTAGACAGCTCTAGTCAGTAGCCAGTATGTGTAGTAAGACAGTAGACATCTCTAGTCAGTAACCAGTATGTGTAGTAAGACAGTAGACAGCTCTAGTCAGTAACCAGTATGTGTAGTAAGACAGTAGACAGCTCTAGTCAGTAGCCAGTATGTGTAGTAAGACAGTAGACAGCTCTAGTCAGTAACCAGTATGTGTAGTAAGACAGTAGACAGCTCTAGTCAGTAGCCAGTATGTGTCAGTAAGACAGTAGACAGCTCTAGTCAGTAACCAGTATGTGTCAGTAAGACAGTAGACAGCTCTAGTCAGTAGCCAGTATGTGTCAGTAAGACAGTAGACAGCTCTAGTCAGTAACCAGTATGTGTCAGTAAGACAGTAGACAGCTCTAGTCAGTAGCCAGTATGTGTCAGTAAGACAGTAGACAGCTCTAGTCAGCTCCAGTAGTCAGTAACCAGTATGTGTCAGTAAGACAGTAGACTCTAGCAGTAACCAGTAGTCAGTAACCAGTATGTGTCAGTAAGACAGTAGACAGCTCTAGTCAGTAGCCAGTATGTGTAGTAAGACAGTAGACATCTCTAGTCAGTAACCAGTATGTGTAGTAAGACAGTAGACAGCTCTAGTCAGTAGCTATGTGTAGTAAGACAGTAGCCAGTATGTGTCAGTAAGACAGTAGACATCTCTAGTCAGTAACCAGTATGTGTAGTAAGACAGTAGACAGCTCTGTCAGTAAGACCAGTATGTGTAGTAAGACAGTAGCCAGTATGTGTAGTAAGACAGCATCTCTAGTCAGTAACCAGTATGTGTAGTAAGACAGTAGACAGCTCTAGTCGGTAGCCAGTATGTGTCAGTAAGACAGTAGACAGCTCTAGTCAGTAACCAGTATGTGTAGTAAGACAGTAGACAGCTCTAGTCAGTAGCCAGTATGTGTAGTAAGACAGTAGACAGCTCTAGTCAGTAGCCAGTATGTGTAGTAAGACAGTAGACAGCTCTAGTCAGTAGCCAGTATGTGTCAGTAAGACAGTAGACAGCTCTAGTCAGTAACCAGTATGTGTCAGTAAGACAGTAGACAGCTCTAGTCAGTAACCAATATGTATGTGTCAGTAAGACAGTAGACAGCTCTAGTCAGTAGCCAGTATGTGTAGTAAGACAGTAGACAGCTCTAGTCAGTAACCAGTATGTGTAGTAAGACAGTAGACAGCTCTAGTCAGTAGCCAGTATGTGTAGTAAGACAGTAGACAGCTCTAGTCAGTAACCAGTATGTGTCAGTAAGACAGTAGACAGCTCTAGTCAGTAACCAGTATGTGTCAGTAAGACAGTAGACAGCTCTAGTCAGTAACCAGTATGTGTCAGTAAGACAGTAGACAGCTCTAGTCAGTAGCCAGTATGTGTCAGTAAGACAGTAGACATCTCTAGTCAGTAGCCAGTATGTGTCAGTAAGACAGTAGACAGCTCTAGTCAGTAACCAGTATGTGTCAGTAAGACAGTAGACAGCTCTAGTCAGTAGCCAGTATGTGTAGTAAGACAGTAGCCAGTATGTGTAGTAAGACAGTAGACAGCTCTAGTCAGTAACCAGTATGTGTAGTAAGACAGTAACCAGTATGTGTCAGTAAGACAGTAGACAGCTCTAGTCAGTAGCCAGTATGTGTAGTAAGACAGTAGACATCTCTAGTCAGTAGCCAGTATGTGTCAGTAAGACAGTAGACAGCTCTAGTCAGTAGCCAGTATGTGTAGTAAGACAGTAGACAGCTCTAGTCAGTAGCCAGTATGTGTAGTAAGACAGTAGACAGCTCTAGTCAGTAGCCAGTATGTGTAGTAAGACAGTAGACAGCTCTAGTCAGTAGCCAGTATGTGTCAGTAAGACAGTAGACAGCTCTAGTCAGTAACCAGTATGTGTCAGTAAGACAGTAGACAGCTCTAGTCAGTAGCCAGTATGTGTCAGTAAGACAGTAGACAGCTCTAGTCAGTAGCCAGTATGTGTAGTAAGACAGTAGACAGCTCTAGTCAGTAACCAGTATGTGTCAGTAAGACAGTAGACAGCTCTAGTCAGTAGCCAGTATGTGTAGTAAGACAGTAGCCAGTATGTGTAGTAAGACAGTAGACAGCTCTAGTCAGTAGCCAGTATGTGTAGTAAGACAGTAGACATCTCTAGTCAGTAGCCAGTATGTGTCAGTAAGACAGTAGACAGCTCTAGTCAGTAACCAGTATGTGTCAGTAAGACAGTAGACAGCTCTAGTCAGTAGCCAGTATGTGTAGTAAGACAGTAGACAGCTCTAGTCAGTAACCAGTATGTGTAGCAAGACAGTAACCAGTATGTGTCAGTAAGACAGTAGACAGCTCTAGTCAGTAGCCAGTATGTGTAGTAAGACAGTAGACATCTCTAGTCAGTAGCCAGTATGTGTCAGTAAGACAGTAGACAGCTCTAGTCAGTAACCAGTATGTGTAGTAAGACAGTAGACAGCTCTATCAGTAGCCAGTATGTGTCAGTAGACAGTAGACAGCTCTAGTCAGTAACCAGTATGTGTCAGTAAGACAGTAGACAGCTCTAGTCAGTAGCCAGTATGTGTCAGTAAGACAAGACAGCTCTAGTCAGTAGCCAGTATGTGTCAGTAAGACAGTAGACATCTCTAGTCAGTAGCCAGTATGTGTCAAAGACAGTAGACAGCTCTAGTCAGTAACCAGTATGTGTCAGTAAGACAGTAGACAGCTCTAGTCAGTAACCAGTATGTGTCAGTAAGACAGTAGACAGCTCTAGTCAGTAGCCAGTATGTGTCAGTAAGACAGTAGACATCTCTAGTCAGTAGCCAGTATGTGTCAGTAAGACAGTAGACAGCTCTAGTCAGTAACCAGTATGTGTCAGTAAGACAGTAGACAGCTCTAGTCAGTAGCCAGTATGTGTAGTAAGTATGTGTAGTAAGACAGTAGACAGCTCTAGTCAGTAACCAGTATGTGTAGTAAGACAGTAACCAGTATGTGTCAGTAAGACTCTAGTCAGTAACCAGTATGTGTAGTAAGACAGTAGACATCTCTAGTCAGTAGCCAGTATGTGTCAGTAAGACAGTAGACAGCTCTAGTCAGTAACCAGTATGTGTAGTAAGACAGTAGACAGCTCTAGTCAGTAGCCAGTATGTGTAGTAAGACAGTAGACAGCTCTAGTCAGTAGCCAGTATGTGTAGTAAGACAGTAGACAGCTCTAGTCAGTAGCCAGTATGTGTCAGTAAGACAGTAGACAGCTCTAGTCAGTAACCAGTATGTGTCAGTAAGACAGTAGACAGCTCTAGTCAGTAGCCAGTATGTGTCAGTAAGACAGTAGACAGCTCTAGTCAGTAGCCAGTATGTGTCAGTAAGACAGTAGACAGCTCTAGTCAGTAACCAGTATGTGTCAGTAAGACAGTAGACAGCTCTAGTCAGTAGCCAGTATGTGTAGTAAGACAGTAGCCAGTATGTGTAGTAAGACAGTAGACAGCTCTAGTCAGTAGCCAGTATGTGTAGTAAGACAGTAGACATCTCTAGTCAGTAGCCAGTATGTGTCAGTAAGACAGTAGACAGCTCTAGTCAGTAGCCAGTATGTGTCAGTAAGACAGTAGACAGCTCTAGTCAGTAGCCAGTATGTGTAGTAAGACAGTAGACAGCTCTAGTCAGTAACCAGTATGTGTAGTAAGACAGTAGACAGCTCTAGTCAGTAGCCAGTATGTGTAGTAAGACAGTAGACATCTCTAGTCAGTAACCAGTATGTGTCAGTAAGACAGTAGACAGCTCTAGTCAGTAACCAGTATGTGTAGTAAGACAGTAGACAGCTCTAGTCAGTAGCCAGTATGTGTAGTAAGACAGTAGACAGCTCTAGTCAGTAACCAGTATGTGTCAGTAAGACAGTAGACAGCTCTAGTCAGTAACCAGTATGTGTCAGTAAGACAGTAGACAGCTCTAGTCAGTAACCAGTATGTGTCAGTAAGACAGTAGACAGTCTAGTCAGTAGACATCTCTAGTCAGTAGCCAGTATGTGTCAGTAAGACAGTAGACAGCTCTAGTCAGTAACCAGTATGTGTCAGTAAGACAGTAGACAGCTCTAGTCAGTAGCCAGTATGTGTCAGTAAGACAGTAGACATCTCTAGTCAGTAGCCAGTATGTGTCAGTAAGACAGTAGACAGCTCTAGTCAGTAACCAGTATGTGTCAGTAAGACAGTAGACAGCTCTAGTCAGTAGCCAGTATGTGTAGTAAGACAGTAGCCAGTATGTGTAGTAAGACAGTAGACAGCTCTAGTCAGTAACCAGTATGTGTCAGTAACCAGTATGTGTCAGTAAGACAGTAGACAGCTCTAGTCAGTAGCCAGTATGTGTAGTAAGACAGTAGACATCTCTAGTCAGTAAATCAGTATGTCAGTAAGACAGTAGACAGCTCTAGTCAGTAGCCAGTATGTGTAGTAAGACAGTAGACAGCTCTAGTCAGTAGCCAGTATGTGTAGTAAGACAGTAGACAGCTCTAGTCAGTAACCAGTATGTGTAGTAAGACAGTAGACAGCTCTAGTCAGTAGCCAGTATGTGTCAGTAAGACAGTAGACAGCTCTAGTCAGTAACCAGTATGTGTCAGTAAGACAGTAGACAGCTCTAGTCAGTAGCCAGTATGTGTCAGTAAGACAGTAGACAGCTCTAGTCAGTAGCCAGTATGTGTAGTAAGACAGTAGACAGCTCTAGTCAGTAACCAGTATGTGTCAGTAAGACAGTAGACAGCTCTAGTCAGTAGCCAGTATGTGTAGTAAGACAGTAGCCAGTATGTGTAGTAAGACAGTAGACAGCTCTAGTCAGTAGCCAGTATGTGTAGTAAGACAGTAGACAGCTCTAGTCAGTAGCCAGTATGTGTCAGTAAGACAGTAGACAGCTCTAGTCAGTAGCCAGTATGTGTCAGTAAGACAGTAGACATCTCTAGTCAGTAGCCAGTATGTGTAGTAAGACAGTAGACAGCTCTAGTCAGTAACCAGTATGTGTAGTAAGACAGTAAGACAGTAGACAGCTCTAGTCAGTAGCCAGTATGTGTAGTAAGACAGTAGACAGCTCTAGTCAGTAACCAGTATGTGTAGTAAGACAGTAGACAGCTCTAGTCAGTAACCAGTATGTGTAGTAAGACAGTAGACAGCTCTAGTCAGTAGCCAGTATGTGTAGTAAGACAGTAGACAGCTCTAGTCAGTAACCAGTATGTGTCAGTAAGACAGTAGACAGCTCTAGTCAGTAACCAGTATGTGTCAGTAAGACAGTAGACAGCTCTAGTCAGTAACCAGTATGTGTCAGTAAGACAGTAGACAGCTCTAGTCAGTAGCCAGTATGTGTAGTAAGACAGTAGACAGCTCTAGTCAGTAACCAGTATGTGTCAGTAAGACAGTAGACAGCTCTAGTCAGACAGTATGTGGTAGTAAGACAGTAGCCAGTATGTGTCAGTAAGACAGTAGACAGCTCTAGTCAGTAACCAGTATGTGTCAGTAAGACAGTAGACAGCTCTAGTCAGTAGCCAGTATGTGTAGTAAGACAGTAGACATCTCTAGTCAGTAACCAGTATGTGTAGTAAGACAGTAGACAGCTCTCAGTAGTCAGTAGCCAGTATGTGTCAGTAAGACAGTAGACATCTCTAGTCAGTAACCAGTATGTGTAGTAAGACAGTAGACAGCTCTAGTCAGTAACCAGTATGTGTCAGAAGACAGTAGACATCTCTAGTCAGTAACCAGTATGTGTAGTAAGACAGTAGACAGCTCTAGTCAGTAGCCAGTATGTGTAGTAAGACAGTAGACAGCTCTAGTCAGTAACCAGTATGTGTCAGTAAGACAGTAGACAGCTCTAGTCAGTAACCAGTATGTGTCAGTAAGACAGTAGACAGCTCTAGTCAGTAGCCAGTATGTGTAGTAAGACAGTAGACAGCTCTAGTCAGTAACCAGTATGTGTAGTAAGACAGTAGACAGCTCTAGTCAGTAGCCAGTATGTGTAGTAAGACAGTAGACAGCTCTAGTCAGTAATCAGTGTGTCAGTAAGACAGTAGACAGCTCTAGTCAGTAACCAGTATGTGTCAGTAAGACAGTAGCCAGTATGTGTAGTAAGACAGTAGACAGCTCTAGTCAGTAGCCAGTATGTGTCAGTAAGACAGTAGACATCTCTAGTCAGTAGCCAGTATGTGTCAGTAAGACAGTAGACAGCTCTAGTCAGTAGCCAGTATGTGTCAGTAAGACAGTAGACAGCTCTAGTCAGTAGCCAGTATGTGTAGTAAGACAGTAGTCAGTAGCCAGTATGTGTAGTAAGACAGTAGACAGCTCTAGTCAGTAACCAGTATGTGTCAGTAAGACAGTAGACAGCATCTCTAGTCAGTAATAACCAGTATGTGTCAGTAAGACAGTAGACAGCTCTAGTCAGCTGTGGTGTGTCAGTAAGACAGTAGACATCTCTAGTCAGTAACCAGTATGTGTCAGTAAGACAGTAGACAGCTCTAGTCAGTAGCCAGTATGTATAAGACAGTGTAGTAAAGACAGTAGACATCTCTAGTCAGTAACCAGTATGTGTAGTAAGACAGTAGACAGCTCTAGTCAGTAGCCAGTATGTGTAGTAAGACAGTAGACAGCTCTAGTCAGTAGCCAGTATGTGTAGTAAGACAGTAGACAGCTCTAGTCAGTAAATCAGTATGTGTAGTAAGACAGTAGACAGCTCTAGTCAGTAACCAGTATGTGTCAGTAAGACAGTAGACAGCTCTAGTCAGTAACCAGTATGTGTCAGTAAGACAGTAGACAGCTCTAGTCAGTGTATGTGTCAGTAAGACAGTAGACATCTCTAGTCAGTAGCCAGTATGTGTAGTAAGACAGTAGACAGCTCTAGTCAGTAACCAGTATGTGTCAGTAAGACAGTAGACAGCTCTAGACAGTAGCCAGTAGTGTAGTAAAGATAAACAGTATGTGTAGTAAGACAGTAGACAGCTCTATCAGTAACCAGTATGTATGTGTCAGTAAGACAGTAGACAGCTCTAGTCAGTAGCCAGTATGTGTGGTAAGACAGTAGACATCTCTAGTCAGTAACCAGTATGTGTAAGACAGTAGACAGCTCTAGTCAGTAGCCAGTATGTGTAGTAAGACAGTAGACAGCTCTAGTCAGTAGCCAGTATGTGTAGTAAGACAGTAGACAGCTCTAGTCAGTAGCCAGTATGTGTCAGTAAGACAGTAGACAGCTCTAGTCAGTAGCCAGTATGTGTCAGTAAGACAGTAGACAGCTCTAGTCAGTAACCAGTATGTGTCAGTAAGACAGTAGACAGCTCTAGTCAGTAGCCAGTATGTGTCAGTAAGACAGTAGACAGCTCTAGTCAGTAGCCAGTATGTGTAGTAAGACAGTAGACAGCTCTAGTCAGTAACCAGTATGTGTCAGTAAGACAGTAGACAGCTCTAGTCAGTAGCCAGTATGTGTAGTAAGACAGTAGCCAGTATGTGTAGTAAGACAGTAGACAGCTCTAGTCAGTAGCCAGTATGTAGTAAGACAGTAACATCTCTAGTCACAGTAAGACAGTAGACAGCTCTAGTCATGTAGCCAGTATGTGTCAGTAAGACAGTAGACAGCTCTAGTCAGTAGCCAGTATGTGTCAGTAAGACAGTAGACAGCTCTAGTCAGTAGCCAGTATGTGTCAGTAAGACAGTAGACAGCTCTAGTCAGTAACCAGTATGTGTAGTAACAGTAGACAGCTCTAGTCAGTAGCAGTGTAGTAAGACAGTAGACAGCTCTAGTCAGTAACCAGTATGTGTCAGTAAGACAGTAGACAGCTCTAGTCAGTAGCCAGTATGTGTCAGTAAGACAGTAGACAGCTCTAGTCATGTGTGTCAGTAAGACAGTAGACAGCTCTAGTCAGTAGCCAGTATGTGTCAGTAAGACAGTAGACAGCTCTAGTCAGTAACCAGTATGTGTCAGTAAGACAGTAGACAGCTCTAGTCAGTAGCCAGTATGTGTAGTAAGACAGTAGACAGCTCTAGTAACCAGCAGACAGTAAGACGGTAGCCAGTATGTGTAGTAAGACAGTAGACAGCCTAGTCAGTAACCAGTATGTGTCAGTAAGACAGTAGACAGCTCTAGTCAGTAGCCAGTATGTGTAGTAAGACAGTAGACATCTCTAGTCAGTAACCAGTATGTGTAGTAAGACAGTAGACAGCTCTAGTCAGTAGCCAGTATGTGTAGTAAGACAGTAGACATTCTAGTCAGTAACCAGTATGTGTAGTAAGACAGTAGACCTCAGTCAGTAGCCAGTATGTGTCAATAAGACAGTAGACATCTCTAGTCAGTAACCAGTATGTGTAGTAAGACAGTAGACAGCTCTAGTCAGTAGCCAGTATGTGTAGTAAGACAGTAGACAGCTCTAGTCAGTAGCCAGTATGTGTAGTAAGACAGTAGACAGCTCTAGTCAGTAGCCAGTATGTGTCAGTAAGACAGTAGACAGCTCTAGTCAGTAACCAGTATGTGTCAGTAAGACAGTAGACAGCTCTAGTCAGTAGCCAGTATGTGTCAGTAAGACAGTAGACAGCTCTAGTCAGTAGCCAGTATGTGTAGTAAGACAGTAGACAGCTCTAGTCAGTAACCAGTATGTGTCAGTAAGACAGTAGACAGCTCTAGTCAGTAGCCAGTATGTGTAGTAAGACAGTAGCCAGTATGTGTCAGTAAGACAGTAGACAGCTCTAGTCAGTAGCCAGTATGTGTAGTAAGACAGTAGACATCTCTAGTCAGTAGCCAGTATGTGTCAGTAAGACAGTAGACAGCTCTAGTCAGTAACCAGTATGTGTCAGTAAGACAGTAGACCAGTCATGTATGTGTAGTAAGACAGTAGACATCTCTAGTCAATAGCCAATGTGTATGTGTAGTAAGACAGTAGACATCTCTAGTCAGTAACCAGTATGTGTAGTAAGACAGTAGCCAGTATGCCAGTATGTGTAGTAAGACAGTAGACATCTCTAGTCAGTAACCAGTATGTGTAGTAAGACAGTAGACAGCTCTAGTCAGTAGCCAGTATGTGTCAGTAAGACAGTAGACAGCTCTAGTCAGTAACCAGTATGTGTAGTAAGACAGTAGACATCTCTAGTCAGTAGCCAGTATGTGTAGTAAGACAGTAGACAGCAGTCAGTAACCAGTATGTGTAGTAAGACAGTAGACAGCTCTAGTCAGTAGCCAATATGTGTAGTAAGACAGTAGACAGCTCTAGTCAGTAGTATGTGTGTCAGTAAGACAGTAGACAGCTCTAGTCAAAAGCCATATGTAGTAAGACAGTAGACAGCTCTAGTCAGTAACCAGTATGTGTAGTAAGACAGTAGACAGCTAGCCGGTATGTGTAGTAAGACAGTAGCAGCAGTCAGTAAATCGGTATGTGTAGTAAGACAGTAGACAGCTCTAGTCAGTAGCCAGTATGTGTAGTAAGACAGTAGACAGCTCTAGTCAGTAAATCAGTATGTAGTAAGACAGTAGACAGCTCTAGTCAGTAACCAGTATGTGTCAGTAAGACAGTAGACAGCTCTAGTCAGTAACCAGTATGTGTCAGTAAGACAGTAGACAGCTCTAGTCAGTAGCCAGTATGTGTCAGTAAGACAGTAGACATCTCTAGTCAGTAGCCAGTATGTGTCAGTAAGACAGTAGACAGCTCTAGTCAGTAAACAGTATGTGTCAGTAAGACAGTAGACAGCTCTAGTCAGTAGCCAGTATGTGTAGTAAGACAGTAGCCAGTATGTGTAGTAAGACAGTAGACAGCTCTAGTCAGTAACCAGTATGTGTAGTAAGACAGTAACCAGTATGTGTCAGTAAGACAGTAGACAGCTCTAGTCAGTAGCCAGTATGTGTAGTAAGACAGTAGACATCTCTAGTCAGTAACCAGTATGTGTCAGTAAGACAGTAGACAGCTCTAGTCAGTAGCCAGTATGTGTAGTAAGACAGTAGACAGCTCTAGTAGCCAGTATGTGTAGTAAGACAGTAGACAGCTCTAGTCAGTAGCCAGTATGTGTCAGTAAGACAGTAGACAGCTCTAGTCAGTAACCAGTATGTGTAGTAAGACAGTAGACAGCTCTAGTCAGTAGCCAGTATGTGTCAGTAAGACAGTAGACAGCTCTAGTCAGTAGCCAGTATGTGTAGTAAGACAGTAGACAGCTCTAGTCAGTAACCAGTATGTGTCAGTAAGACAGTAGACAGCTCTAGTCAGTAGCCAGTATGTGTAGTAAGACAGTAGCCAGTATGTGTAGTAAGACAGTAGACAGCTCTAGTCAGTAGCCAGTATGTGTAGTAAGACAGTAGACATCTCTATAGTCAGTAGCCAGTATGTGTCAGTAAGACAGTAGACAGCTCTAGTCAGTAGCCAGTATGTGTCAGTAAGACAGTAGACAGCTCTAGTCAGTAGCCAGTATGTGTAGTAAGACAGTAGACATCTCTAGTCAGTAACCAGTATGTGTAGTAAGACAGTAGACAGCTCTAGTCAGTAACCAGTATGTGTAGTAAGACAGTAGCCAGTATGTGTAGTAAGACAGTAGACATCTCTAGTCAGTAACCAGTATGTCAGTAAGACAGTAGACAGCTCTAGTCAGTAGCCAGTATGTGTGTAGTAAGACCCAGTATGTGTAGTAAGACAGTAGACAGCTCTAGTCAGTAGCCAGTATGTGTAGTAAGACAGTAGACATCTCTAGTCAGTAGCCACAGTGGACAGTATCTAGTCAGTAGCCAGTATGTGTCAAAGACAGTAGACAGCTCTAGTCAGTAGCCAGTATGTGTAGTAAGACAGTAGACATCTCTAGTCAGTAACCAGTATGTGTAGTAAGACAGTAGACAGCTCTAGTCAGTAACCAGTATGTGTAGTAAGACAGTAGCCAGTATGTGTAGTAAGACAGTAGACATCTCTAGTCAGTAACCAGTATGTGTAGTAAGACAGTAGACAGCTCTAGTCAGTAGCCAGTATGTAGTAAGACAGTAGACAGCTCTAGTCAGTAACCAGTATGTGTCAGTAAGACAGTAGACAGTCTCTAGTCAGTAACCAGTCTAGTGTGTCAGTAAGACAGTAGACAGCTCTAGTCAGTAACCAGTATGTGTATTAAGACAGTAGACAGCTCTAGTCAGTAGCCAGTATGTGTAGTAAGACAGTAGACAGCCTCTAGTCAGTAGCCAGTATGTGTCAGTAAGACAGTAGACAGCTCTAGTCAGTAACCAGTATGTGTCAGTAAGACAGTAGACAGCTCTAGTCAGTAGCCAGTATGTGTAGTAAGACAGTAGCCAGTATGTGTCAGTAAGACAGTAGACAGCTCTAGTCAGTAGCCAGTATGTGTCAGTAAGACAGTAGACAGCTCTAGTCAGTAACCAGTATGTGTAGTAAGACAAGACAGTAGACAGCTCTAGTCAGTAGCCAGTATGTGTAGTAAGACAGTAGACAGCTCTAGTCAGTAGCCAGTATGTGTAGTAAGACAGTAGACAGCTCTAGTCAGTAAACCAGTATGTCAGTAAGACAGTAGACAGCTCTAGTCAGTAACCAGTATGTGTCAGTAAGACAGTAGACAGCTCTAGTCAGTAACCAGTATGTGTCAGTAAGACAGTAGACAGCTCTAGTCAGTAGCCAGTATGTGTCAGTAAGACAGTAGACAGTCAGTAGCCAGTATGTGTCAGTCTAGTCAGTAGCCAGTATGTGTCAGTAAGACAGTAGACAGCTCTAGTCAGTAGCCAGTATGTGTAGTAAGACAGTAGCCAGTATGTGTAGTAAGACAGTAGACAGCTCTGGTCAGTAACCAGTATGTGTATTAAGACAGTAACCAGTATGTGTCAGTAAGACATTAGACAGCTCTGGTCGGTAGCCGGTATGTGGTAAGACCCAGTAGACAGCTCTGGTCAGTAACCAGTATGTGTAGTAAGACAGTAGACAGCTCTAGTCAGTAACCAGTATGTGTCAGTAAGACAGTAGACAGCTCTAGTCAGTAACCAGTATGTGTCAGTAAGACAGTAGACAGCTCTAGTCAGTAGCCAGTATGTGTAGTAAGACAGTAGACAGCTCTAGTCAGTAGCCAGTATGTGTGCTAACAGGGAAGACCAGAGAGACCTGTTCACTCTTAGAAAAAAGGCTTCCAAAAGGGTTCTGTGGCTGTCCCCATAAGATAACCCTTTTTGGTTCCAGATAGTACTCTTTTGGGTTCCATGTAAAACCCTCTGTGGAAAGGGTTCTACATGGAACAAGAAGGGTTCAACCTGGAACCAAAATGGGTTCGTCAAAGGTTTCTCCTATGGGGACAACCGAATAACCCTTTTGGTTCTAGATAGCACCTACAGCCAGGGTATCCTCTGATTTTTTCTCTCTCTAGCTGAAAGGGGAAACTCTGCCCTTCCCCTCCACCCTCTCTCACATCTCCAGGGTCTCAATTTCGCTTTTGCTGTCAAATGATAAAGGTTTGCAGTAGCAGGGTGTTAGTGGTGGTGTGGGGATGGAGAAATTCGACAGAATCCAAGAGTTCAGAGTAGGCAGGGTGGTAGTAGGTGGGGATGGAGGGGGTCAGACATAGAATCCAAAGAGTTCAGAGTGGCAGGGTGGTAGTAGGTGGGAGTGTGGATGGAGGGTCAGACACAGAATCAAAAGAGTTCAGAGTGGCAGGGTGGTAGTAGGTGGGGTTGGAGGGGTCAGACACAGAATCCAAAGAGTTCAGAGTAGCAGGGTGGTAGTAGGTGGGGATGGAGGGGTCAGACACAGAATCCAAAGAGTTCAGAGTGGCAGGGTGGTAGTAGGTGGGGTTGGAGGGTCAGACACAGAATCCAAAGAGTTCAGAGTAGCAGGGTGGCGTAGGTGGGGATGGAGGGTCAGACATAGAATCCAAAGATTTCAGAGTGGCAGGGTGATAGTAGGTGGGGATGGAGGGGTCAGGCCTGGAATCCAAAGAGTTCAGAGTGGCAGGCTGGTAGTAGGTGGGGATGGAGGGTCAGACATAGAATCCAAAGAGTTCAGAGTGGCAGGGTGATAGTAGGTGGGGATGGAGGGGCAGACACAGAATCCAAAAGTTCAGAGTGGCAGGGTGGTAGTAGGTGGGGATGGAGGGGTCAGACATAGAATCCAAAGAGTTCAGAGTGGCAGTAGGGTGGTGTGGGGGCGATGGAGGGGTCAGACATAGAATCCAAAGAGTTCAGAGTGGCAGTAGGGTGGTGTGGGCGATGGAGGGTCAGACATAGAATCCAAAGAGTTCAGAGTGGCAGTAGGGTGGTGTGGGGGCGATGGAGGGTCAGACATAGAATCCAAGAGTTCAGAGTGGCAGGGTGGTAGTAGGTGGGGATGGAGGGTTCAGACATAGAATCCAAAGAGTTCAGAGTAGCAGGGTGGTAATAGGTGGCGATGGAGGTGGTTAGACACAGAATCCAAAGAGTTCAGAGTGGCAGGGTGATAGTAGGTGGGGATGGAGGTTCAGACAGAATCCAGAGTTCAGAGTGGCAGTAGGGTGGTGTGGGGCTATGGAGGGGTTAGACACAGAATCCAAAGAGTTCAGAGTGGCAGTAGGGTGGTGTGGGGCTATGGAGGGGTTAGACACAGAATCCAAAGAGTTCAGAGTGGCAGTAGGGTGGTGTGGGGCTATGGAGGTTAGACACATAATCCAAAGAGTTCAGGAGTGGTAGTAGGGTGGTGTGGGGCGATGGAGGGTTAGCCACAGAATCCAAAGAGTTCAGAGTGGCAGTAGGGTGGTGTGGGGCGATGGAGGGTTAGCCACAGAATCTGGCATCTGCGATGAGTAGCAAAGGTCATCCTGTTATTTGCAGCGAGTTAAAGGTGATCATGGGCGAGCTTTGGGATGATCAACGCCAAGCTGCTCGTATGGATCCTTTCATTAGACGCACTATGAATAATTTGACATCCTTTATAATACCAAAACCTGTCTGTCTGTGTTTGTCTCTCTCTCTCTGTTTCTCTCACTCACTCAACTGGTGTTGTGGGCTCGTCCCATTGAACCCTATTCCATATAAAGTGTACTACTCTTGACCAGGGCCCACAATGTAGGGAATAGGGTTCCATTTGGGACACAATCTCATGGTGTCAGTCACTCAGTGTGGATTACTATTTTTAATCCTAATTCCCAATTTATATTAAATCTTTATTCCTCTGAGGCCTTTGGTTGAAAAGAGGAAGTGATCCCAAGAGGGGCTGTAGGCTACAGAGGGAACTACTGAGACAGTGTGGAGGTCTGGGAGAGTTGCAGTATATCCTCTTCATGAATGAGCTGAGCCTAACCGAGCCAAGCTGTACTGTGCTGGTTTGGTTACGGATCCACCACCTTAGTTGTTGGAACCGTGCAGGAATGGACAATGTGAAAGGAAGATATTAGAGTAAACACAGTAGGTGTCACGATCTTCCTCCTCTTCATCTGAAGAGAAGAGGCGAAGGATCAGAGGACCAAAATGCGGCGTGGTATGTGTTCATGATGAATGTTTAATTAAAGAAAGAACTGAACACTGAATACAAAACCAATAAACAAATAAAGACCGTGAAGCTATCATAAGGACTGTGCTGACACAAGCAACTAACATAGACAATCACCCACAAACAAACAGTGCAACCCAGGCCACTTAAGTATGATTCTCAATCAGATGACACTTGCCTCTGATTGAGAACCATACTAGGCCGAAACATAGAAATCCCCCCCGTCATAGAAAATCAAACATAGACTGCCCACCCCAACTCACCCCTGACCATACTAAATAATGAATACAAAACAAAGGAAATAAAGGTCAGAACGTGACAGTAGGCCTATGGTTTGAGTGGCATGATAAGTGTGAAAGGGTATTAGAAGCCTACCTTTCTCACAGAGGAACCCAGATAAATCTCCATACTAGTACAATAGCCTATCACACTAGAAAGCATGCCCAATACAAAGAGCTCAGAATTATCGTTTCATTGGTAGCACTGGTTCTCCTTGTCACGGTTCATGAATCCACTGCCTCCTTTTCCTTTTCCTCTCTCTCTCTCCTCTCTCTCTCTCTCTCTCTCTCCTGTTTGTGTGGGCGTGGTTCCCAATCTCAGCCTGATTGTCTGCGCCAGCTGGAATCACTTATCTTCCCTTTATATGTTCTGTAACCAGTGTTTCTTGTTTGTCAGATCGCTGTTACTCCCCTGAGGTTGTGTCGTGTGTCCGTGCTCATCTCTCGCCGCCCTTGTGGATTATCTGCTGTGCTCCTTCTACTACATCCGGACACTCTCCCCTGGTTTCTCACCATAGGAGGATGCGCTGGGTCCCTGGGTCGGATTCCGTCTGAGTACAGGAGTTGCTGCTGCAACCTGTATCTAGCTAAACCACGTTGCTTGATTTGCATCGTCTGGCTATACAGAACGATCTGACCAGACCATGTGCAGCTGTTCAACGAGTCTGACTGGACCATTTCCTAGTATCACGAGAATGGATCAACAAGAGGAGAACATCTCCAGCAAGGTCGGGCAGTACAAAGCTATTGCGGCGAGGTATCCCAGCTGACCCAACAATTACAACATCTGAGGGGTCTCGCTGCGCCACCTACACCGGCAGTTCAACCCGCCCCGCCAGAGCCGGATTCCCAGCTAGAGCCACGGGCTACTCGACACCAGAGGTTATTCAGGTGATCCTGACTATTGCAGAGCTTTTCTTACGAGATGTTCCATGCATTTCTCATTTGCAGCCACGGACCTTCAACCGTGAACAGTCTAAGGTAGCATTCGTACTCACACTGCTATCAGGCAAAGCGGCTCTTTGGGGAACGGCGGTGTGGGCGGAACCAGGACCCATGCTGCACCTCTTTCAGACACTCTCCGAGGAGATGAGAAGGGTCTTGATCGGGCCGTGGCGGTAGGAGGCGGCCAGACTGCTCGCTGACCTTCGCCAAGGAGGCCGTTCCAGTATCGAATACTCCATCAATTCCGCACTCTGGCCGCAGAGTGTCAGTAGAACGAGGAGGCGCAGTGGGACATGTTCCTGCATGGGCTGGAGGACCGGATCAGAAGGAGATTTATGTTCTGGACCTTCCCAGGAGTTTAAATGGACTAGTGGAACTAGCCTTGAGGGTCGACGCTGTCTGAGTCGTGTTGGCCGAGCATGCCCTGAACAGACCGTATAACGACATGGAGGGCTGGCATGCCAGCGGCGGGAACACGGCCAGTTCAGCCTCCGCTCACGAACCCATGCAGCTGGGGAGAGCTCGCCTCTCCCGGGAAGAGAAGGAGAGGCGGAGATCCCAAGGGCTCTGTCTCTACTGTGGCAGAGCGGGCCACTTTATCCACTCCTGCCCGGTAAAAGATTAGGCCCGGTAGTAAGAATGAGGCTACTATCGGGTGGTGTCACCACAGAGAAGACCTCATCATCTACTCTCCTCCCGGTAAGACTAAGATGGGCCAACCACACGCACGACACCCAAGCCTTACTGGACTCAGGAGCAGAGGGTAATTTCATGGACTTCAAGCTCGCTCACAAACCCAGATTCCTATCACCTCACTCACGCACAAGATATCCGTCAACGCTCTCAATGGTCAAGAACTACCCAACATTTCTCACACCACTGAACCTATCACACTCATCACTTCTGGCAATCACACTGAGACACTATCATTTCTACTCATGGACTCACCCCTTGCACCATTAGTTCTCGGCCACCCTTGGCTCACCCAACACAACCCCAGAGTTGACTGGGGTCATAACTCTATATCCATGTGGAGTAACAAATGTCTTGAGTCCTGTTTCGTATCTGCTTGTTCGTCTGTGTCTGATTCTGTGTTTCTAGAGGAGGCAGTGGATTTGTCTAACGTGCCCCGTTGAATACCTCGACCTGAAGGAGGTGTTCAGTAAGTCCCGTGCTGCTTCTCTTCCTCCGCATCGTCTCCTATGACTGTGCAATAGAATTATTGCCAGGTGAGTCTCCCTAAAGCAAGTTATATTCACTTTCTCTGTTCTGAGAGGGGAGGCTATGGAGAGATACATCTCTGGTTCTCTCTGGCATCTGGATTCATTCTGTCCTTCCTCTTCTCCAGCGGGGGCGGGGTTCTTCTTTGTGGAGAAGAAGGACGGATCTCTGCGATCTTGCATTGATTACCGTGGGTTGAATAACATCACAGTGAAGAATACCTATCCCTTACCGTTGATGTCCTCAGCCTTTGAAAGGTTACAGGGAGCATCCGTGTTCACTAAGTTGGATTTACGTAATGCATATCATTTGGTTCGCATAAGGGGGACGAATGGAAGACCGCGTTTAACACCCCCAGAGGGCACTTCGAATATTTGGTCATGCCTTTTGGGCTATCCAACTCC
>NW_027039438.1:0-64726 GCF_034236695.1 Oncorhynchus nerka | reverse complement strand
GCTACATACAGTAGAGAGGCGTATACAGTAGAGAGGCTATATACAGTAGAGAGGCTATACAGTAGTGAGGATAGGCTATATACAGTAGAGAGAGAGCTATATACAGTACAAATGATACTATATACAATAGAGAGGCTATACATACAGGCTAGCGAGAGCTATATACAGTAGAGAGGCTATATACAGTAGAGAGACTATATACAATAGAGGCTATATACAGTAGAGAGGCTATATACAGTAGAGAGGCTATATACAGTAGAGAGACTATATACAATAGAGAGGCTATATACAGTAGCGAGGCTATATACAGTAGAGAGGCTATATATGGTAGAGAGGCTATATACAGTAGAGAGGCTATATACAGTAGAGAGGCTATATACAGTAGAGAGGCTATATACAGTAGAGAGACAATATACAATAGAGAGGCTATATACGGTAGAGAGGCTATATACAGTAGAGAGGCTATATACAGTAGAGAGACTATATACAATAGAGAGGCTATATACAGTAGAGAGGCTATATACAGTAGAGAGGCTATATACAGTAGAGAGGCTATATACAGTAGAGATACTATATACAATAGAGAGGCTATATACAGTAGCGAGGCTATATACAGTAGAGAGGCTATATACAGTAGAGAGACTATATAAAATAGAGAGGCTATATACAGTAGAGAGGCTATATACAGTAGAGAGACTATATACAATAGAGAGGCTATATACAGTAGCGAGGCTATATACAGTAGAGAGGCTATATATGGTAGAGAGGCTATATACAGTAGAGAGGCTATATACAGTAGTGAGGCTATATACAGTAGAGAGGCTATATACAGTAGTGAGGCTATATACAGTAGAGAGGCTATATACAGTAGAGAGGCTATATACAGTAGCGAGGCTATATACAGTAGCGAAGCTATAAACAGTAGCGAGGCTATAACATTAGTGAAGCTATATACAGTGAGACTATATACAGTAGTGAGGCTATATACAGTAGTGAGGCTATATACAGTTGCGAGGCTATGTACAGGAGCGAGGCTATATACAGTAGTGAGGCTATATACAGTAGTGAGGCTATATACAGTAGTCAGGCTATATACAGTAGCGAGGCTATATACAGTAGAGGCTATATACAGTAGAGAGGCTATATACAGTAGAGGCTATATACAGTAGCGAGGCTATATACAGTAGCGAGGCTATATACAGTAGTCAGGCTATATACAGTAGAGAGGATATATACAGTAGAGAGGATATATACAATAGAGAGGCTATATACAGTAGAGAGGCTATAACAGTCGCGAGGCTGTATACAGTAGAGAGGCTATATACAGTAGCGAGGCTATATACAGTAGCGAGGCTATATACAGTAGCGAGTCTGTATACAGTAGTCAGGCTATATACAGTAGTGAGGCTATAACAGTAGCGTGGCTATATACAGTAGCGAGGCTATATACGGTAGTGAGGCTATATACAGTAGCGAGCCTATATACAGTAGTGAGGCTTTACCAGTAGCGAGGCTATAGCAGTAGCGAGGCTGTATACAGTAGCGAGACTATAAACATTAGCGAGGCTATAACATTGGTGAGGCTATAACAGTAGCGAGGCTATATACAGTAGTGAGGCTATAACAGTAGCGAGGCTATAACAGTAGCGAGGCTATATACAGTAGCGAGGCTATATACAGTAGCGAGGCTATATACAGTAGTGAGGCTATATACAGTAGCGAGGCTATATACAGTAGTGAGGCTATATACAGTAGTGAGGCTATTTACAGTAGCGAGGCTATATACAGTAGAGAGGCTATATACAGTAGAGAGGCTATATAGAGTAGCGATGCTATATACAGTAGAGAGGCTATATACAGTAGCGAGGCTATATACAGTAGTGAGGCTATATACAGTAACGAGGCTATATACAGTAGAGAGGCTATATATACAGTAGAGGCTATATAGAGTAGCGATGCTATATACAGTAGAGAGGCTATATACAGTAGCGAGGCTATATACAGTAGCGAGGCTATATACAGTAGAGAGGCTATATACAGTAGTGAGGCTATATACAGTAGCGAGGGTATATACAATAGCGAGACTATATACAGTAGTGAGGCTATATACAGTAGCGAGGCTATATACAGTAGAGAGGCTATATACAGTAGAGAGGCTATATACAATAGCGAGACTATATACAGTAGAGAGGCTATATACAGTAGAGAGGCTATATACAATAGCGAGACTATATACAATAGCGAGACTATATACAGTAGCGAGGCTATATACAGTAGAGAGGCTATATACAGTAGAGAGGCTATATACAATAGCGAGACTATATACAGTAGAGAGGCTATATACAGTAGAGAGGCTATATACAATAGCGAGACTATATACAGTAGAGAGGCTATATACAGTAGAGAGGCTATATACAGTAGAGAGACTATATACAATAGAGAGGCTATATACAGTAGAGAGGCTATATACAGTAGAGAGACTATATACAATAGAGAGGCTATATACAGTAGCGAGGCTATATACAGTAGAGAGGCTATATATGGTAGAGAGGCTATATACAGTAGAGAGGCTATATACAGTAGTGAGGCTATATACAGTAGAGAGGCTATATACAGAAGTGAGGCTATATACAGTAGAGAGGCTATATACAGTAGCGAGGCTATATACAGTAGCGAAGCTATAAACAGTAGCGAGGCTATATACTGTAGTGAAGCTATATACAGTAGCGAGACTATATACAGTAGTGAGGCTATATACAGTAGTGAGGCTATATACAGTTGCGAGGCTATGTACAGGAGCGAGGCTATATACAGTAGTGAGGCTGTATACAGTAGTGAGGC
This sequence comes from Oncorhynchus nerka, assembly GCF_034236695.1. NCBI lineage: Eukaryota > Metazoa > Chordata > Actinopteri > Salmoniformes > Salmonidae > Oncorhynchus > Oncorhynchus nerka. The sequence continues at coordinate 61,885 of NW_027039438.1, read as the reverse complement.
TATATACAGTAGTCAGGCTATATACAGTAGCGAGGCTATATACAGTAGAGAGGCTATATACAGTAGAGAGGCTATATACAGTAGTGAGGCTATATACAATAGAGAGGCTATATACAGTAGGGAGGCTATAACAGTCGCGAGGCTGTACACAGTAGCGAGGCTATATACAGTAGTGAGGCTATATACAGTAGTGAGGCTATAACAGTAGCGAGTCTGTATACAGTAGTCAGGCTATATACAGTAGTGAGGCTATAACAGTAGCGAGGCTATATACAGTAGCGAGGCTATATACGGTAGTGAGGCTATATACAGTAGTGAGCCTATATACAGTAGTGAGGCTTTACCAGTAGCGAGGCTATAGCAGTAGCGAGGCTATATACAGTAGCGAGGCTATAACAGTAGCGAGGCTGTATACAGTAGCGAGACTATAAACATTAGCGAGGCTATAACATTGGTGAGGCTATAACAGTAGCGAGGCTATATACAGTAGTGAGGCTATAACAGTAGCGAGGCTATAACAGTAGCGAGGCTATATACAGTAGCGAGGCTATATACAGTAGCGAGGCTATATACAGTAGTGAGGCTATATACAGTAGCGAGGCTATATACAGTAGTGAGGCTATATACAGTAGCGAGGCTATATACAGTAGAGAGGCTATATACAGTAGAGAGGCTATATACAGTAGCGAGACTATATAGAGTAGCGAGGCTATATACAGTAGTGAGGCTATATACAGTAGTGAGGCTATATACAGTAGCGAGGCTATATACAGTAGAGAGGCTATATACAGTAGAGAGGCTATATAGAGTAGCGATGCTATATACAGTAGAGAGGCTATATACAGTAGCGAGGCTATATACAGTAGCGAGGCTTTATACAGTAGAGAGGCTATATACAGTAGTGAGGCTATATACAGTAGCGAGGGTATATACAATAGCGAGACTATATACAGTAGTGAGGCTATATACAGTAGCGAGGCTATATACAGTAGAGAGGCTATATACAGTAGAGAGGCTATATACAATAGCGAGACTATATACAGTAGAGAGGCTATATACAGTAGAGAGGCTATATACAATAGCGAGACTATATACAATAGCGAGGCTATATACAGTAGCGAGGCTATATACAGTAGAGAGGCTATATACAGTCGCGAGGCTGTACACAGTAGCGAGGCTATATACAGTAGTGAGGCTATATACAGTAGTGAGGCTATAACAGTAGCGAGTCTGTATACAGTAGTCAGGCTATATACAGTAGTGAGGCTATAACAGTAGCGAGGCTATATACAGTAGCGAGGCTATATACGGTAGTGAGGCTATATACAGTAGCGAGCCTATATACAGTAGTGAGGCTTTACCAGTAGCGAGGCTATAGCAGTAGCGAGGCTGTATACAGTAGCGAGGCTATAACAGTAGCGAGGCTGACTATATAAACATTAGCGAGGCTATAACATTGGTGAGGCTATAACAGTAGCGAGGCTATATACAGTAGTGAGGCTATAACAGTAGCGAGGCTATAACAGTAGCTTAGCTATATACAGTAGCGAGGCTATACAGTAGCAGTAGCGAGGCTATACAGTAGTGAGGCTATATACAGTAGAGGCTATATACAGTAGAGAGGCTATATACAGTAGAGAGGCTATATACAGTAGCGAGCTATATAGAGTACAGCTATATACAGTGAGGCTATATACAGTAGTGAGGCTATATACAGTAGCGAGGCTATATACAGTAGAGAGGCTATATACAGTAGAGAGGCTATATAGAGTAGCGATGCTATATACAGTAGAGGCTATATACAGTAGCGGCTATATACAGTAGCGAGGCTATATACAGTAGAGAGAGGCTATATACAGTAGTCAGGCTATACAGTAGTGACTATAACAGTAGCGAGGCTATACAGTACGAGGCTATATACGGTAGTGAGGCTATATACAGTAGCGAGCCTATATACAGTAGTGAGGCTTTACCAATAGCGCTATACAGTAGCGAGGCTATATACAGTAGAGGTATATAACATTGGTGAGGCTATAACAGTAGCGAGGCTATATACAGTAGTGAGGCTATACAGTAGGCTATAACAGTAGCGAGGCTATATACAGTAGCGAGGCTATATACAGTAGCGAGGCTATATACAGTAGTGAGGCTATATACAGTAGAGGCTATATACAGTAGTGAGGCTATATACAGTAGTGAGGCTATATACAGTAGCGAGGCTATATACAGTAGAGAGGCTATATACAGTAGAGAGCTATATAGAGTAGCGGCTATATACAGTAGAGAGGCTATATACAGTAGCGAGGCTATATACAGTAGCGAGGCTATATACAGTAGAGAGGCTATATACAGAGAGGCTATATAGAGTAGCGATGCTATATACAGTAGAGAGGCTATATACAGTAGCGAGGCTATATACAGTATAGGCTATATACAGTAGAGAGGCTATATACAGTAGTGAGGCTATATACAGTAGCGAGGTATATACAATAGCGAGACTATATACAGTAGTGAGGCTATATACAGTAGCGAGGCTATATACAGTAGAGAGGCTATATACAGTAGAGAGGCTATATACAATAGCGAGACTATATACAGTAGAGAGGCTATATACAGTAGAGAGGCTATATACAATAGCGAGACTATATACAATAACAGCAGCTTAGCTATATACAGTAGAGAGGCTATATACAGTAGAGAGGCTATACAGTAGAGAGGCTATATACAATAGCGAGACTATATACAGTAGAGAGGCTATATACAGTAGAGAGGCTATATACAGTAGACTATATACAGTAGAGAGGCTATATACAGTAGAGAGGCTATATACAGTAGAGAGACTATATACAATAGAGAGGCTATATACAGTAGAGAGGCTATATACAGTAGAGAGACTATATACAATAGAGAGGCTATATACAGTAGCGAGGCTATATACAGTAGAGAGGCTATATATGGTAGAGAAGGCTATATACAGTAGAGAGGCTATATACAGTAGTGAGGCTATATACAGTAGAGAGGCTATATACAGTAGTGAGGCTATATACAGTAGAGAGGCTATATATATACAGTAGCGAGCTATATACAGTAGCGAAGCTATAAACAGTAGCGAGGCTATATACTGTAGTGAAGCTATATACAGTAGCGAGACTATATACAGTAGTGAGGCTATATACAGTAGTGAGGCTATATACAGTTGCGAGGCTATGTACAGGAGCGAGGCTATATACAGTAGTGAGGCTGTATACAGTAGTGAGGCTATATACAGTAGTCAGGCTATATACAGTAGCGAGGCTATATACAGTAGAGAGGCTATATACAGTAGAGAGGCTATATACAGTAGTGAGGCTATATACAATAGAGAGGCTATATACAGTAGGGAGGCTATAACAGTCGCGAGGCTGTACACAGTAGCGAGGCTATATACAGTAGTGAGGCTATATACAGTAGTGAGGCTATAACAGTAGCGAGTCTGTATACAGTAGTCAGGCTATATACAGTAGTGAGGCTATAACAGTAGCGAGGCTATATACAGTAGCGAGGCTATATACGGTAGTGAGGCTATATACAGTAGCGAGCCTATATACAGTAGTGAGGCTTTACCAGTAGCGAGGCTATAGCAGTAGCGAGGCTATATACAGTAGCGAGGCTATAACAGTAGCGAGGCTGTATACAGTAGCGAGACTATAAACATTAGCGAGGCTATAACATTGGTGAGGCTATAACAGTAGCGAGGCTATATACAGTAGTGAGGCTATAACAGTAGCGAGCTATAACAGTAGCGAGGCTATATACAGTAGCAGGCTATATACAGTAGCGAGGCTATATACAGTAGTGAGGCTATATACAGTAGCGAGGCTATATACAGTAGTGAGGCTATATACAGTAGCGAGGCTATATACAGTAGAGAGGCTATATACAGTAGAGAGGCTATATACAGTAGCGAGACTATAGAGTAGTGAGGCTATATACAGTAGTGAGGCTATATACAGTAGTGAGGCTATATACAGTAGCGAGGCTATATACAGTAGAGAGGCTATATACAGTAGAGAGGCTATATAGAGTAGCGATGCTATATACAGTAGAGAGGCTATATACAGTAGCGAGGCTATATACAGTAGCGAGGCTTTATACAGTAGAGAGGCTATATACAGTAGTGAGGCTATATACAGTAGCGAGGGTATATACAATAGCGAGACTATATACAGTAGTGAGGCTATATACAGTAGCGAGGCTATATACAGTAGAGAGGCTATATACAGTAGAGAGGCTATATACAATAGCGAGACTATATACAGTAGAGAGGCTATATACAGTAGAGAGGCTATATACAATAGCGAGACTATATACAATAGCGAGGCTATATACAGTAGCGAGGCTATATACAGTAGAGAGGCTATATACAGTCGCGAGGCTGTACACAGTAGCGAGGCTATATACAGTAGTGAGGCTATATACAGTAGTGAGGCTATAACAGTAGCGAGTCTGTATACAGTAGTCAGGCTATATACAGTAGTGAGGCTATAACAGTAGCGAGGCTATATACAGTAGCGAGGCTATATACGGTAGTGAGGCTATATACAGTAGCGAGCCTATATACAGTAGTGAGGCTTTACCAGTAGCGAGGCTATAGCAGTAGCGAGGCTATATACAGTAGCGAGGCTATAACAGTAGCGAGGCTGTATACAGTAGCGAGACTATAAACATTAGCGAGGCTATAACATTGGTGAGGCTATAACAGTAGCGAGGCTATATACAGTAGTGAGGCTATAACAGTAGCGAGGCTATAACAGTAGCGAGGCTATATACAGTAGCGAGGCTATATACAGTAGCGAGGCTATATACAGTAGTGAGGCTATATACAGTAGCGAGGCTATATACAGTAGTGAGGCTATATACAGTAGCGAGGCTATATACAGTAGAGAGGCTATATACAGTAGAGAGGCTATATACAGTAGCGAGACTATATAGAGTAGCGAGGCTATATACAGTAGTGAGGCTATATACAGTAGTGAGGCTATATACAGTAGCGAGGCTATATACAGTAGAGAGGCTATATACAGTAGAGAGGCTATATAGAGTAGCGATGCTATATACAGTAGAGAGGCTATATACAGTAGCGAGGCTATATACAGTAGCGAGGCTATATACAGTAGAGAGGCTATATACAGTAGTGAGGCTATATACAGTAGCGAGGTATATACAATAGCGAGACTATATACAGTAGTGAGGCTATATACAGTAGCGAGGCTATATACAGTAGAGGCTATATACAGTAGAGAGGCTATATACAATAGCGAGACTATATACAGTAGAGAGGCTATATACAGTAGAGAGGCTATATACAATAGCGAGACTATATACAATAGCGAGACTATATACAGTAGCGAGGCTATATACTGTAGAGAGGCTATATACAGTAGAGAGGCTATATACAATAGCGAGACTATATACAGTAGAGAGGCTATATACAGTAGAGAGGCTATATACAATAGCGAGACTATATACAATAAGCGAGACTATATACAGTAGCGAGGCTATATACAGTAGAGAGGCTATATACAGTAGAGAGGCTATATACAATAGCGAGACTATATACAGTAGAGAGGCTATATACAGTAGAGAGGCTATATACAGTAGAGAGACTATATACAATAGAGAGGCTATATACGGTAGAGAGGCTATATACAGTAGAGAGACTATATACAATAGAGAGGCTATATACAGTAGAGAGGCTATATACAGTAGAGAGGCTATATACAGTAGAGAGACTATATACAGTAGAGATACTATATACAATAGAGAGGCTATATACAGTAGCGAGGCTATATACAGTAGAGAGGCTATATACAGTAGAGAGACATTATACAATAGAGAGGCTATATACAGTAGAGAGGCTATATACAGTAGAGAGACTATATACAATAGAGAGGCTATATACAGTAGCGAGGCTATATACAGTAGAGAGGCTATATATGGTAGAGAGGCTATATACAGTAGAGAGGCTATATACAGTAGTGAGGCTATATACAGTAGAGAGGCTATATACAGTAGAGAGGCTATATACAGTAGTGAGGCTATATACAGTAGCGAGGCTATATACAGTAGCGAGGCTATATACAGTAGTCAGGCTATATACAGTAGAGAGGATATATACAGTAGAGAGGATATATACAATAGAGAGGCTATATACAGTAGAGAGGCTATATACAGTAGAGAGGCTATATACAGTAGAGAGGCTATATATAGTAGAGAGGCTATATACAGTAGAGATACTATATACAATAGAGAGGCTGTATACAGTAGTGAGGCTATAACAGTAGAGAGGCTATATACAGTAGAGAGACTATATACAATAGAGAGGCTATATACAGTAGAGAGGCTATATACAGTAGAGAGGCTATATACAGTAGAGAGGCTATATACAGTAGAGAGACTATATACAATAGAGAGGCTATATACAGTAGCGAGGCTATATACAGTAGAGAGGCTATATATGGTAGAGAGGCTATATACAGTAGAGAGGCTATATACAGTAGAGAGGCTATATACAGTAGAGAGGCTATATACAGTAGAGAGACTATATACAATAGAGAGGCTATATACGGTAGAGAGGCTATATACAGTAGAGAGGCTATATACAGTAGAGAGACTATATACAATAGAGAGGCTATATACAGTAGAGAGGCTATATACAGTAGAGAGGCTATATACAGTAGAGATACTATATACAATAGAGAGGCTATATACAGTAGCGAGGCTATATACAGTAGAGAGGCTATATACAGTAGAGAGACTATATAAAATAGAGAGGCTATATACAGTAGAGAGGCTATATACAGTAGAGAGGCTATATACAGTAGAGAGACTATATACAGTAGAGAGGCTATATACAGTAGAGAGATATATATGGTAGAGAGGCTAGAGAGGCTATATACAGTAGTGAGGCTATATACAGTAGAGAGGCTATATACAGTAGTGAGGCTATATACAGTAGAGAGGCTATATACATTAGTGAGACTATATACAGTAGAGAGGCTATATACAGTAGAGAGGCTATAACAGTAGAGAGGCTATAACAGTAGAGAGGCTATATACAGTAGAGAGGCTATATACAGTAGAGAGGCTATATACAGTAGAGAGACTATATACAGTAGAGAGGCTATATACAGTAGATAGGCTATATACAGTAGAGAGGCTATATACAGTAGCGAGGCTATATACAGTAGCGAGGCTATATACAGTAGAGAGGCTATATACAGTAGTGAGGCTATATACAGTAGCGAGGGTATATACAATAGCGAGGGTATATACAGTAGCGAGGGTATATACAGTAGCGAGGCTATATACAGTAGAGAGGCTATATACAATAGCGAGGGTATATACAGTAGCGAGGGTATATACAATAGCGAGGGTATATACAGTAGAGAGGCTATATACAATAGAGAGACTATATACAATAGAGAGGCTATATACAGTAGAGAGGCTATATACAGTAGAGAGGCTATATACAATAGAGAGACTATATACAATAGAGAGACTATATACAGTAGAGAGGCTATATACAGTAGTGAGGCTATATACAGTTGCGAGGCTATGTACAGGAGCGAGGCTATATACAGTAATGAGGCTGTATACAGTAGTGAGGCTATATACAGTAGTCAGGCTATATACAGTAGCGAGGCTATATACAGTAGAGAGGCTATATACAGTAGAGAGGCTATATACAGTAGTGAGGCTTTAACAGTAGCGAGGCTATATACAGTAGCGAGGCTATATACAGTAGTCAGGCTATATACAGTAGAGAGGATATATACAGTAGAGAGGATATATACAATAGAGAGGCTATATACAGTAGCGAGGCTATAACAGTCGCGAGGCTGTACACAGTAGCGAGGCTATATACAGTAGTGAGGCTATATACAGTAGTGAGGCTATAACAGTAGCGAGTCTGTATACAGTAGTCAGGCTATATACAGTAGTGAGGCTATAACAGTAGCGAGGCTATATACAGTAGCGAGGCTATATACGGTAGTGAGGCTATATACAGTAGCGAGCCTATATACAGTAGTGAGGCTTTACCAGTAGCGAGGCTATAGCAGTAGCGAGGCTATATACAGTAGCGAGGCTATAACAGTAGCGAGGCTGTATACAGTAGCGAGACTATAAACATTAGCGAGGCTATAACATTGGTGAGGCTATAACAGTAGCGAGGCTATATACAGTAGTGAGGCTATAACAGTAGCGAGGCTATAACAGTAGCGAGGCTATATACAGTAGCGAGGCTATATAGAGTAGCGAGGCTATATACAGTAGTGAGGCTATATACAGTAGCGAGGCTATATACAGTAGTGAGGCTATATACAGTAGCGAGGCTATATACAGTAGAGAGGCTATATACAGTAGAGAGGCTATATACAGTAGCGAGACTATATAGAGTAGCGAGGCTATATACAGTAGTGAGGCTATATACAGTAGTGAGGCTATATACAGTAGCGAGGCTATATACAGTAGAGAGGCTATATACAGTAGAGAGGCTATATAGAGTAGCGATGCTATATACAGTAGAGAGGCTATATACAGTAGCGAGGCTATATACAGTAGCGAGACTATATACAGTAGAGAGGCTATATACAGTAGTGAGGCTATATACAGTAGCGAGGGTATATACAATAGCGAGACTATATACAGTAGTGAGGCTATATACAGTAGCGAGGCTATATACAGTAGAGAGGCTATATACAGTAGAGAGGCTATATACAATAGCGAGACTATATACAGTAGAGAGGATATATACAGTAGAGAGGCTATATACAATAGCGAGACTATATACAATAGCGAGACTATATACAGTAGCGAGGCTATATACAGTAGAGAGGCTATATACAGTAGAGAGGCTATATACAATAGCGAGACTATATACAGTAGAGAGGCTATATACAGTAGAGAGGCTATATACAATAGCGAGACTATATACAATAGCGAGACTATATACAGTAGCGAGGCTATATACAGTAGAGAGGCTATATACAGTAGAGAGGCTATATACAATAGCGAGACTATATACAGTAGAGAGGCTATATACAGTAGAGAGGCTATATACAGTAGAGAGACTATATACAATAGAGAGGCTATATACGGTAGAGAGGCTATATACAGTAGAGAGACTATATACAATAGAGAGGCTATATACAGTAGAGAGGCTATATACAGTAGAGAGGCTATATACAGTAGAGAGACTATATACAATAGAGAGGCTATATACAGTAGCGAGGCTATATACAGTAGAGAGGCTATATATGGTAGAGAGGCTATATACAGTAGAGAGGCTATATACAGTAGAGAGGCTATATACAGTAGAGAGGCTATATACAGTAGAGAGACTATATACAATAGAGAGGCTATATACGGTAGAGAGGCTATATACAGTAGAGAGGCTATATACAGTAGAGAGACTATATACAATAGAGAGGCTATATACAGTAGAGAGGCTATATACAGTAGAGAGGCTATATACAGTAGAGATACTATATACAATAGAGAGGCTATATACAGTAGCGAGGCTATATACAGTAGAGAGGCTATATACAGTAGAGAGACTATATAAAATAGAGAGGCTATATACAGTAGCGAGGCTATATACAGTAGAGAGGCTATATATGGTAGAGAGGCTATATACAGTAGAGAGGCTATATACAGTAGTGAGGCTATATACAGTAGAGAGGCTATATACAGTAGTGAGGCTATATACAGTAGAGAGGCTATATACATTAGTGAGACTATATACAGTAGAGAGGCTATATACAGTAGAGAGGCTATAACAGTAGAGAGGCTATAACAGTAGAGAGACTATATACAGTAGAGAGGCTATATACAGTAGAGAGGCTATATACAGTAGAGAGACTATATACAGTAGAGAGGCTATATACAGTAGAGAGGCTATATACAGTAGAGAGGCTATATACAGTAGCGAGGCTATATACAGTAGCGAGGCTATATACAGTAGAGAGGCTATATACAGTAGTGAGGCTATATACAGTAGCGAGGGTATATACAATAGCGAGGGTATATACAGTAGAGAGGCTATATACAATAGAGAGACTATATACAATAGAGAGGCTATATACAGTAGAGAGGCTATATACAGTAGAGAGGCTATATACAATAGAGAGACTATATACAATAGAGAGGCTATATACAGTAGAGAGGCTATATACAGTAGAGAGGCTATATACAGTAGAGAGGCTATATACAGTAGCGAGGCTATATACAGTAGCGAAGCTATAAACAGTAGCGAGGCTATATACTGTAGTGAAGCTATATACAGTAGCGAGACTATATACAGTAGTGAGGCTATATACAGTAGTGAGGCTATGTACAGTTGCGAGGCTATGTACAGGAGCGAGGCTATATACAGTAGTGAGGCTGTATACAGTAGTGAGGCTATATACAGTAGTCAGGCTATATACAGTAGCGAGGCTATATACAGTAGAGAGGCTATATACAGTAGAGAGGCTATATACAGTAGTGAGGCTTTAACAGTAGCGAGGCTATATACAGTAGCGAGGCTATATACAGTAGTCAGGCTATATACAGTAGAGAGGATATATACAGTAGAGAGGATATATACAATAGAGAGGCTATATACAGTAGCGAGGCTATAACAGTCGCGAGGCTGTACACAGTAGCGAGGCTATATACAGTAGTGAGGCTATATACAGTAGTGAGGCTATATACAGTAGCGAGGCTATATACGGTAGTGAGGCTATATACAGTAGCGAGCCTATATACAGTAGTGAGGCTTTACCAGTAGCGAGGCTATAGCAGTAGCGAGGCTATATACAGTAGCGAGGCTATAACAGTAGCGAGGCTGTATACAGTAGCGAGACTATAAACATTAGCGAGGCTATAACATTGGTGAGGCTATAACAGTAGCGAGGCTATATACAGTAGTGAGGCTATAACAGTAGCGAGGCTATAACAGTAGCGAGGCTATATACAGTAGCGAGGCTATATACAGTAGCGAGGCTATATACAGTAGTGAGGCTATATACAGTAGCGAGGCTATATACAGTAGTGAGGCTATATACAGTAGCGAGGCTATATACAGTAGAGAGGCTATATACAGTAGAGAGGCTATATACAGTAGCGAGACTATATAGAGTAGCGAGGCTATATACAGTAGTGAGGCTATATACAGTAGTGAGGCTATATACAGTAGCGAGGCTATATACAGTAGAGAGGCTATATACAGTAGAGAGGCTATATAGAGTAGCGATGCTATATACAGTAGAGAGGCTATATACAGTAGCGAGGCTATATACAGTAGCGAGGCTATATACAGTAGAGAGGCTATATACAGTAGTGAGGCTATATACAGTAGCGAGGGTATATACAATAGCGAGACTATATACAGTAGTGAGGCTATATACAGTAGCGAGGCTATATACAGTAGAGAGGCTATATACAGTAGAGAGGCTATATACAATAGCGAGACTATATACAGTAGAGAGGCTATATACAGTAGAGAGGCTATATACAATAGCGAGACTATATACAATAGCGAGGCTATATACAGTAGCGAGGCTATATACAGTAGAGAGGCTATATACAGTAGAGAGGCTATATACAATAGCGAGACTATATACAGTAGAGAGGCTATATACAGTAGAGAGGCTATATACAATAGCGAGACTATATACAATAGCGAGACTATATACAGTAGCGAGGCTATATACAGTAGAGAGGCTATATACAGTAGAGAGGCTATATACAATAGCGAGACTATATACAGTAGAGAGGCTATATACAGTAGAGAGGCTATATACAGTAGAGAGACTATATACAATAGAGAGGCTATATACGGTAGAGAGGCTATATACAGTAGAGAGACTATATACGGTAGAGAGGCTATATACAGTAGAGAGACTATATACAATAGAGAGGCTATATACAGTAGAGAGGCTATATACAGTAGAGAGGCTATATACAGTAGAGAGGCTATATACAGTAGAGAGACTATATACAGTAGAGATACTATATACAATAGAGAGGCTATATACAGTAGCGAGGCTATATACAGTAGAGAGGCTATATACAGTAGAGAGACTATATACAATAGAGAGGCTATATACAGTAGAGAGGCTATATACAGTAGAGAGGCTATAACAGTAGAGAGGCTATAACAGTAGAGAGACTATATACAGTAGAGAGGCTATATACAGTAGAGAGGCTATATACAGTAGAGAGACTATATACAGTAGAGAGGCTATATACAGTAGAGAGGCTATATACAGTAGAGAGGCTATATACAGTAGCGAGGCTATATACAGTAGCGAGGCTATATACAGTAGAGAGGCTATATACAGTAGTGAGGCTATATACAGTAGCGAGGGTATATACAATAGCGAGGGTATATACAGTAGCGAGGGTATATACAGTAGCGAGGCTATATACAGTAGAGAGGCTATATACAATAGCGAGGGTATATACAGTAGCGAGGGTATATACAATAGCGAGGGTATATACAGTAGAGAGGCTATATACAATAGAGAGACTATATACAATAGAGAGGCTATATACAGTAGAGAGGCTATATACAGTAGAGAGGCTATATACAATAGAGAGACTATATACAATAGAGAGGCTATATACAGTAGAGAGGCTATATACAGTAGAGAGGCTATATACAGTAGAGAGGCTATATACAGTAGCGAGGCTATATACAGTAGCGAAGCTATAAACAGTAGCGAGGCTATATACTGTAGTGAAGCTATATACAGTAGCGAGACTATATACAGTAGTGAGGCTATATACAGTAGTGAGGCTATATACAGTTGCGAGGCTATGTACAGGAGCGAGGCTATATACAGTCGTGAGGCTGTATACAGTAGTGAGGCTATATACAGTAGTCAGGCTATATACAGTAGCGAGGCTATATACAGTAGAGAGGCTATATACAGTAGAGAGGCTATATACAGTAGTGAGGCTTTAACAGTAGCGAGGCTATATACAGTAGCGAGGCTATATACAGTAGTCAGGCTATATACAGTAGAGAGGATATATACAGTAGAGAGGATATATACAATAGAGAGGCTATATACAGTAGCGAGGCTATAACAGTCGCGAGGCTGTACACAGTAGCGAGGCTATATACAGTAGTGAGGCTATATACAGTAGTGAGGCTATAACAGTAGCGAGTCTGTATACAGTAGTCAGGCTATATACAGTAGTGAGGCTATAACAGTAGCGAGGCTATATACAGTAGCGAGCCTATATACAGTAGTGAGGCTTTACCAGTAGCGAGGCTATAGCAGTAGCGAGGCTGTATACAGTAGCGAGACTATAAACATTAGCGAGGCTATAACATTGGTGAGGCTATAACAGTAGCGAGGCTATATACAGTAGTGAGGCTATAACAGTAGCGAGGCTATAACAGTAGCGAGGCAATATACAGTAGCGAGGCTATATACAGTAGCGAGGCTATATACAGTAGTGAGGCTATATACAGTAGCGAGGCTATATACAGTAGTGAGGCTATATACAGTAGCGAGGCTATATACAGTAGAGAGGCTATATACAGTAGAGAGGCTATATACAGTAGCGAGACTATATAGAGTAGCGAGGCTATATACAGTAGTGAGGCTATATACAGTAGTGAGGCTATATACAGTAGCGAGGCTATATACAGTAGAGAGGCTATATACAGTAGAGAGGCTATATACAGTAGCGATGCTATATACAGTAGAGAGGCTATATACAGTAGCGAGGCTATATACAGTAGCGAGGCTATATACAGTAGAGAGGCTATATACAGTAGTGAGGCTATATACAGTAGCGAGGTATATACAATAGCGAGACTATATACAGTAGTGAGGCTATATACAGTAGCGAGGCTATATACAGTAGAGAGGCTATATACAGTAGAGAGGCTATATACAATAGCGAGACTATATACAGTAGAGAGGCTATATACAGTAGAGAGGCTATATACAATAGCGAGACTATATACAATAGCGAGACTATATACAGTAGCGAGGCTATATACAGTAGAGAGGCTATATACAGTAGAGAGGCTATATACAATAGCGAGACTATATACAGTAGAGAGGCTATATACAGTAGAGAGGCTATATACAATAGCGAGACTATATACAATAGCGAGACTATATACAGTAGCGAGGCTATATACAGTAGAGAGGCTATATACAGTAGAGAGGCTATATACAATAGCGAGACTATATACAGTAGAGAGGCTATATACAGTAGAGAGGCTATATACAGTAGAGAGACTATATACAATAGAGAGGCTATATACGGTAGAGAGGCTATATACAGTAGAGAGACTATATACAATAGAGAGGCTATATACAGTAGAGAGGCTATATACAGTAGAGAGGCTATATACAGTAGAGAGACTATATACAGTAGAGATACTATATACAATAGAGAGGCTATATACAGTAGCGAGGCTATATACAGTAGAGAGGCTATATACAGTAGAGAGACTATATACAATAGAGAGGCTATATACAGTAGAGAGGCTATATATGGTAGAGAGGCTATATACAGTAGAGAGGCTATATACAGTAGTGAGGCTATATACAGTAGAGAGGCTATATACAGTAGTGAGGCTATATACAGTAGAGAGGCTATATACAATAGTGAGGCTATATACAGTAGAGAGGCTATATATGGTAGAGAGGCTATATACAGTAGAGAGGCTATATACAGTAGTGAGGCTATATACAGTAGAGAGGCTATATACATTAGTGAGACTATATACAGTAGAGAGGCTATATACAGTAGAGAGGCTATATACAGTAGAGAGGCTATATACAGTAGAGAGGCTATATACAGTAGCGAGGCTATAACAGTAGAGAGGCTATAACAGTAGAGAGACTATATACAGTAGAGAGGCTATATACAGTAGAGAGGCTATATACAGTAGAGAGGCTATATCCAGTAGAGAGACTATATACAGTAGAGAGGCTATATACAGTAGAGAGGCTATATACAGTAGAGAGGCTATATACATTAGTGAGACTATATACAGTAGAGAGGCTATATACAGTAGAGAGGCTATATACAGTAGAGAGGCTATATACAGTAGAGAGGCTATATACAGTAGAGAGGCTATATACAGTAGTGAGGCTATATACAGTAGAGAGGCTATTATACAGTAGTGAGGCTATATACAGTAGAGAGGCTATATACATTAGTGAGGCTATATACAGTAGAGAGGCTATATACAGTAGAGAGGCTATATACAGTAGAGAGGCTATATACAGTAGTGAGGCTATATACAGTAGAGAGGCTATAACAGTAGAGAGACTATATACAGTAGAGAGGCTATATACAGTAGCGAGGCTATATACAGTAGAGAGGCTATATACGGTAGAGAGGCTATATACAGTAGAGAGGCTATATACAGTAGTGAGGCTATATACAGTAGAGAGGCTATATACAGTAGTGAGGCTATATACAGTAGAGAGGCTATATACATTAGTGAGACTATATACAGTAGAGAGGCTATATACAGTAGAGAGGCTATAACAGTAGAGAGGCTATAACAGTAGAGAGACTATATACAGTAGAGAGGCTATATACAGTAGAGAGACTATATACAGTAGAGAGGCTATATACAGTAGAGAGGCTATATACAGTAGCGAGGCTATATACAGTAGAGAATATATACAGTAGTGAGGCTATATACAGTAGTGAGGCAATATACAGTAGTGAGGCTATATACAGTAGTGAGGCTATATACAGTAGTGAGGCTATATACAGTAGAGAGGCTATATACAGTAGAGAGGCTATATACAGTAGAGAGGGTATATACAGTAGAGAGGCTATGTACATTAGAGAGGCTATATACAGTAGAGAGGCTATATACATTAGTGAGACTATATACAGTAGAGAGGCTATATACAGTAGAGAGACTATATACAGTAGAGAGGCTATATACAGTAGAGAGGCTATATGCAGTAGAGAGGCTATATACAGTAGAGAGGCTATATACAGTAGAGAGGCTATATACATTAGTGAGACTATATACAGTAGAGAGGCTATATACAGTAGAGAGACTATATACAGTAGAGAGACTATATACAGTAGAGAGGCTATATACAGTAGAGAGACTATATACAGTAGAGAGGCTATATACAGTAGAGAGGCTATATGCAGTAGAGAGGCTATATACAGTAGAGAGGCTATATACAGTAGAGAGGCTATATACATTAGTGAGACTATAAACAGTAGAGAGGCTATATACAGTAGAGAGACTATATACAGTAGAGAGACTATATACAGTAGAGAGGATATATACAATAGAGAGGCTATATACAGTAGCGAGGCTATAACAGTCCCGAGGCTGTACACAGTAGCGAGGCTATATACAGTAGAGAGGCTATATACAGTAGTGAGGCTATAACAGTAGCGAGTCTGTATACAGTAGTCAGGCTATATACAGTAGTGAGGCTATAACAGTAGCGAGGCTATATACAGTAGCGAGGCTATATACAGTAGTGAGGCTATATACAGTAGCGAGACTATATACAGTAGCGATACTATATACAGTAGTGAGGCTTTAACAGTAGCGAGACTATATACAGTAGCGAGGCTATATACAGTAGTGAGGCTATATACAGTTGCGAGGCTATGTACAGTAGTGAGGCTATATACAGTAGCGAGGCTATATACAGTAGTGAGGCTGTATACAGTAGTGAGGCTATATACAGTAGTCAGGCTATATACAGTAGTCAGGCTATATACATTAGAGAGGCTATATACAGTAGTGAGGCTTTAACAGTAGCGAGACTATATACAGTAGCGAGGCTATATACAGTAGTCAGGCTATATACAGTAGTAAGGCTATATACAGTAGAGTGGATATATACAGTAGAGAGGCTATATACAGTAGCGAGGCTATAACAGTAGCGAGGCTGTATACAGTAGCGAGGCTATATACAGTAGTGAGGCTATATACAGTAGTGAGGCTATAACAGTAGCGAGGCTGTATACAGTAGTCAGGCTATATACAGTAGAGAGGCTATATACAGTAGAAAGGCTATATACAGTAGTGAGGCTATATACAGTAGAGAGGCTATATACAGTAGTGAGGCTATATACAGTAGAGAGGCTATATACAGTAGCTAGGCTATATACAGTAGTGAGGCTTTAACAGTAGCGAGGCTATATACAGTAGTGAGGCTTTAACAGTAGAGAGGCTATATACATTAGAGAGGCTATATACAGTAGAGAGGCTATATACAGTAGTGAGGCTATATACAGTAGAGAGGCTATATACAGTAGAGAGGCTATATACAGTAGAGAGGCTATATACAGTAGCGAGGCTATATACAGTAGCGAAGCTATAAACAGTAGCGAGGCTATATACTGTAGTGAGGCTATATACAGTAGCGAGACTATATACAGTAGTGAGGCTATATACAGTAGTGAGGCTATATACAGTTGCGAGGCTATGTACAGGAGCGAGGCTATATACAGTAGTGAGGCTGTATACAGTAGTGAGGCTATATACAGTAGTCAGGCTATATACAGTAGTCAGGCTATATACAGTAGCGAGGCTATATACAGTAGAGAGGCTATATACAGTAGTGAGGCTTTAACAGTAGAGAGACTATATACAGTAGCGAGGCTATATACAGTAGTCAGGCTATATACAGTAGAGAGGATATATACAGTAGAGAGGATATATACAATAGAGAGGCTATATACAGTAGTGAGGCTATAACAGTCGCGAGGCTGTACACAGTAGCGAGGCTATATACAGTAGTGAGGCTATATACAGTAGTGAGGCTATAACAGTAGCGAGTCTGTATACAGTAGTCAGGCTATATACAGTAGTGAGGCTATAACAGTAGCGAGGCTATATACAGTAGCGAGGCTATATACAGTAGTGAGGCTTTAACAGTAGCGAGACTATATACAGTAGCGAGACTATATACAGTAGTGAGGCTTTAACAGTAGCGAGACTATATACAGTAGCGAGGCTATATA
The DNA here is from genome assembly GCF_034236695.1 of Oncorhynchus nerka. Taxonomy (NCBI): domain Eukaryota; kingdom Metazoa; phylum Chordata; class Actinopteri; order Salmoniformes; family Salmonidae; genus Oncorhynchus; species Oncorhynchus nerka. Next base: position 43,864 of record NW_027039438.1, on the reverse strand, counting down.
CAGTAGTGAGGCTATATACAGTTGCGAGGCTATGTACAGTAGTGAGGCTATATACAGTAGCGAGGCTATATACAGTAGTGAGGCTGTATACAGTAGTGAGGCTATATACAGTAGTCAGGCTATATACAGTAGTCAGGCTATATACATTAGAGAGGCTATATACAGTAGTGAGGCTATATACAGTAGTGAGGCTATATACAGTAGAGAGGCTATATACAGTAGTGAGGCTATATACAGTAGAGAGGCTATATACAGTAGAGAGACTATATACAGTAGAGGGGCTATATACAGTAGTGAGACTATATACAGTAGAGAGGCTATATACAGTAGAGGCTATATACAGTAGAGAGGCTATATACAGTAGAGAGACTATATACAGTAGTGAGGCTATATACAGTAGAGAGGCTATATACAGTAGTGAGGCTATATACAGTAGTGAGGCTATATACAGTAGAGAGGCTATATACAGTAGTGAGGCTATATACAGTAGTGAGGCTATATACAGTAGAGAGGCTATATACAGTAGTGAGGATATATACAGTAGTGAGGCTATATACAGTAGAGAGGCTATATACAGTAGTGAGGCTATATACAGTAGTGAGGCTATATACAGTAGTGAGGATATATACAGTAGTGAGGCTATATACAGTAGTGAGGCTATATACAGTAGAGGCTATATACAGTAGTGAGGCTATATACAGTAGAGAGGCTATATACAGTAGTGAGGGTATATACAGTAGTGAGGCTATATACAGTAGTGAGGATATATACAGTAGTGAGGCTATATACAGTAGTGAGGCTATATACAGTAGTGAGGATATTTACAGTAGAGAGGCTATATACAGTAGAGAGGCTACATACAGTAGAGAGGCTATATACAGTATTGAGGCTATATACAGTAGTGATGATATATACAGTAGTGAGGCTATATACAGTAGTGAGGATATATACAGTAGTGAGGCTATATACAGTAGGGAGGCTATATACAGTAGAGAGGCTATATACAGTAGAGAGACTATATACAGTAGCGAGGCTATATACAGTAGAGAGGCTATATACAGTAGAGAGGCTATATACAGTAGAGAGGCTATATACAGTAGAGAGACTATATACAGTAGAGAGGCTATATACAGTAGAGAGGCTATATACAGTAGTGAGGCTATATACAGTAGAGAGACTATATACAGTAGAGAGGCTATATACAGTAGAGAGACTATATACAGTAGAGAGACTATATACAGTAGAGAGGATATATACAGTAGAGAGGCTATATACAGTAGAGAGGATATATACAGTAGAGAGGATATATACAGTAGAGAGGATATATACAGTAGAGAGGATATATACAGTAGTGAGGAGCAGTGATCAAAAGAAAACTAAGAGTCTCTGTGGTTCACCCCAACCTGCAGAAGAATGGGCTTGGTCTGATATGGAGCAAATGGGGCATCCATCGAGGGCTTGAACCTGCAGAGGGATGGGACATTTCACGCAAGGGATTTGTAATTCACTGGTGAAGTCTTGATCAATGAAATTATCCGCGGACCCAGAGTCCACAAAGGCTTGAATCTGGTGAAAAACCCCTTGCGTCCTCCCGGGTGGCCGTCATACCGCTCTGATCTTGGGTTCCCAGTGCAGGTTCCCTGGATGAACTACGACAACGCCTGGAGCACTGGGTGATGAGACTTGGGCATCGGCTCCTCCTGGGCTGGGGTTAGACTGTGGTAGGAGGAATTCGGTAAGGGCTCAGAGGAAGAGTTGTTCTTGCTGCCGCCCCAGCAGTGCTCCTTGGTGGGTTACAACATTCCTGATCTGGGTGATCTCTGCTGGGTCCATGTTGGAGGCAGAAGCTTGCTGTGACATGGTGAGGTTGGACCCAGGTGGAGAGAAGAGACCAGACCAGGAATCAGTGGTTAAGGATAAAATAATACTTTACTGAGAAACGGTAACTGAAGGATCACAGTAACATGGGGAAAAAAATAAACACTAAGTCTCGAAAACTCCTTCAAGAGACAAAAACAATTCAAGCTTCTGCAAAGGACAACAGAAAACACACCTCTTTTAACAGGGAAATCATAATGAGTAAATTGGACAGGATAGTCTCTGCCGCCCTCTTGTGACAGGTGGAACCATGACAATTTAGGAAAAAAGGAATCCAGTCAGAGGCTTAGCGAAGATTAGTTTCAATATTAGGTAGCTATATATACAGTGCCTTCAGAAATTATTCACACCCCTTGACCTTTTTCCACATTTTGTTGTGTTAAAGCCTGTATTTAAAATTCATTCAACTTAAACTTTTTTTGTGGGGGGGGCATTGGCCTGCATACAATACCACATACTATAACAAAATATAAAAAAAGCTGAAATGTCTTGAGTCAAAGAGTATTCAACCCCTTTATTATGAAAAGCCTAAATAAATTCAGGAGTAAAAATGTGATTAACAAGTCACATAATAAGTTGCACGGACTCACTCTGTGTACAATAACAGTGTCATGATTTTGGAATGACTACCTCATATCTGTATCCCACACTTACAATTATCTGTAAGATCCCTCAGACGAGCACTGAATTTCAAGCACAGATTGAACCACAAAGACCAATGTAAAATTGGACTGGAGCAGTGGAAGCGCATTCTCTGGAGTGATGAATCCCGCTTCACATTCTGTCATTCCCAGGGATAAATCTGGGTTTGGCGGATTACCGGAGAACGCTACCTGAACGCTACCTGAACGCTACCTGAACGCTACCTGAACGCTACCTGCCCCAATGCATAGTGCCATAGTGCCTCGCATCTGAGCCGTTGTTGCTCCTAGACATTTCCACTTCACAATAACAGCACTTACAGTTGACCGGGGAAGGTCTAGCAGGGCAGAAATGTATCCAAAGTCCTAAAACAATATTAAACAAGCACAACATTCCCTCCCTGTGTGTGTGTGTGTGTGTGCACTCCCTGGATGAGTGGATGTAATCTCATTTTTTGTCCACAGAAACCAACAGGAGAGATCAGAGTCAGACATTCTCAGTGGTCAGTCTTCCCAGAGTCATCAAACAGACCTGGCCTCTATATTCAGTGTATGTGGTCCTGTTATGTACATTTGTTTTTGTTTACCTCAAGTAAAGTTGATCTGTCAATCATTCATTAATGTGTTCATGAGAAAGCATTTTTTTCTGTTGCTTAACTTATTTACTTTACTTTATTTATTTCAGTTGCTTGAAGAGAATATTATGACATTTATGAAGAACGAGCTGAAGATGTTCAAGAGGATTCTTAGTCCAGAACTCCCAGAAGGCTTTGAGAGTCAGAAGCAGGATAAGGAAGTGGATGCTGAAGATGAGAAGCAGGAGAGCAGTGCCAGAGAGGGGGCTCTGAAGATCACACTGCACGTACTGAGGAAAATGAACCAGAAGGAGCTTGCTGACACACTGGAGAAATGTAAGATCTGTCTGCCTCATGTTGAATGATGTTTTATAACATTTAAAAGCTGTAGCTAAAGTACAGCTAAAGTAGCTGTGTAACTCAATGATATTGTAGCAGCCTTAACACAACACCTAGTGACCTCATCAAGTAAAAGGAGGGATGTGTTGTGGTGATTCATTTAGACAGAAAGAAGAGGAGAAATGAAGAGAGAGAGACAGAGACAACATTAATAATACCATCAACTATACCAATAATAATATCAATCACACCAGTGTGTAAAGCATTATGAAAACATTTACACATTTATACAGTCAGTTAAAAGAATAACGTATTATAATGTACACCTTATAACACAATCCTACGATGCTTTAGGCATTAAAACAGACATAATATTAATATTCCATGTGTTATTTCTTCATTCAGATGAGCTTGCTGTGATTTGCCAACGTGAACTCAAATCTAATCTAAAGAAGAAGTTTCAATGTGTATTTGAGGGGATCGCTAAACAAGGAAACCCAACACTTCTCAATAAGATCTACACAGAGCTCTACATCACAGAGGGTGGAACAGGAGAGGTCAATAATGAACATGAGCTGAGACAGATTGAGACAACAACCAGGACACAAGCAAGACCAGAGACTGCAATCAAATGTAAAAACATCTTCAAACCCTTAACTGGACAAGACAAACTTATCAGAACTGTGCTGACAAAGGGAGTCGCTGGCATTGGAAAAACAGTCTCTGTGCAGAAGTTCATTCTGGACTGGGCTGAAGGAATAGCAAATCAGGATGTCCAGTTTGTATTTTCATTCCCTTTTCGGGAGCTGAATTTGATGAAAGGGGAAAAATACACTTTGACTGAACTTCTCAATCACTTCTCAATGGAAACCAAAGAATCAAGAATCTTAAACTATGACAAATACAAAGTTCTGTTCATCTTTGATGGTCTGGATGAGTGCCGACTGCCCCTAGACTTCCAGAACAACAAGATCTGTTGTGACGTCACAAAGTCAACCTCAGTGGATGTTCTGCTGACAAATCTCATCAAGGGAAACCTGCTTCCCTCTGCTCTCCTCTGGATAACTACCCGACCTGCAGCAGCCAATAAGATCCCTTCAGAGTGTGTTGACCAGGTGACAGAGGTACGAGGGTTTAATGACCCACAGAAGGAGGAGTACTTCAGGAAGAGATTCAGTGATGAGGACCTGGCCAGCAGAATCATCTCACACATAAAGACATCAAGGAGCCTCCACATCATGTGCCACATTCCAGTCTTCTGTTGGATATCTGCAATAGTGCTTGAACACATGTTGAAACATAAGAGAGAAGAGATGCCCAAGACTCTGACAGAGATGTACACACACCTTGTGGTGTTTCATACCATAAAGAAGAACGAAAAGTATCTTGGGAAAGAAGAGACAGGTCCACACTGGAATAAAGAGAGTATTCTGTCACTGGGAAAACTGGCTTTTCAACAGCTTGTGAATGGCAATCTGATTTTCTATGAAGAAGACCTGAAAGAGGCTGGCATTGATGTCAATGAAGCCTCAGTATACTCAGGATTGTGCACACAGCTCTTTAAAGAGGAATGTGGGCTGTACCAGGACAAGGTGTACTGCTTCGTGCATCTGAGCATTCAGGAGTTTCTGGCTGCTGTATATGTGTTCCTCTCATTCAGCAACAACAATGAGAATCTAATGGCCAAACCACAATCAACATCCAGGGACCTTCCTTTGAGGATCAGACACAAGCCTGAAGTTACTCTCTACAAGAGTGCTGTGAATAAAGCTTTACAAAGTGAGACGGGAAACCTGGACCTTTTCCTCCGCTTCCTTCTGGGCCTCTCACTGGAGTCTAATCAGAAGCACTTACGAGGTCTACTGACAAAGACAGGAAGCAGCTCACAGAGCCAGGAAGAAATAGTTAAGTACATTAAGGAGAAGATCAGGGAGAATCCCTCTCCAGAGAGGTGCATCAATCTGTTCCACTGTCTGAATGAACTGAATGACCATTCTCTAGTGGAGGAGATCCAAAGATACCTGAGATCAGGAAGTGTCTCTGGTGAAGAACTCTCACCTGCACAGTGGTCAGCTCTGGTCTTTGTGTTGCTGACTTCAGAAAAGGAGCTGGATGTGTTTGACCTGAAGAAATACTCCAGATCAGAGGAAGGTCTTCTGAGGCTGCTGCCAGTGGTCAAAGTCTCCAGAGCTGCTCTGTGAGTAAATCAAATGCCATTTATGGACTAATCATCAGGAAGAAATATTCAAGTGTTTGGAGAAACATATGTGTCATAATATGTATATAATAACCTATATTATATTGAAAAACATATTTAATCAGTGCATTGATGTTCACATTAGTATAACAATATGACCATACAATTCTAGGAGACAGAAGATGAATCTATATGTTGTTTGAGAGAATAAACCAAATGTATCTACCGTTGTCTTTCTACACAACTGGTGTTAAATTAACAGTCCGTTTTTGAAATCATGATCTATTTGTCAGACTGTCAGGCTGTGGAGTCACAGAGGAAGGCTGTGCTTCACTGGCCTCAGCTCTGAAGTCAAACCCCTCACACCTGAGAGAGCTGGACCTGAGTAACAATGACCTGAAGGATTCAGGTGTAAAGTTGCTCTCTGCTGGACTGGAGAATCCCCACTGTAAACTGGAGACTCTGAGGTCAGTATTCCTATAGTTGGTCAACATGTGATAACTGTTCACTAGATCCACATGTGTTTATCATATAACGTTTTACATTAGGCAACAGTACTGAATGTCACCTTTGATATGAGGGTAATGGTGAGAGGTTAGCATGTGCTTTTGTAAACTCTGTTATTATTCATGATTCATTCATGATTTTTCTTAATCATGGCATCATCAGGATTAACTTAATTGTTTTTAGAAACATGTTATCTGCTCACTTCGAAATACAATTACTCCAATAATCCACCATTCAGTTACTATCGGGCAAAACATAATCCAAAACACAACCAAAACTAACTGCAAATGCAACCAACGAGTTTTGGACAAAATACTAAACTTTTGACTACTTAATAATAAACCATAAGTGGATACGTCAGAATACTTAAGACTTGAGGACTAGATACAGTGGGGAGAACAAGTATTTGATACACTGACGATTTTGCAGGTTTTCCTACTTACAAAGCATGTTGAGGTCTGTAATTTTTATCATAGGTACACTTCAACTGTGAGAGACGTAATCAAACTGCACCTGTTTGAACTCATTACCTTTATAAAAGACACCTGTCCACACACTCAATCAAACAGACTCCAACCTCTCCACAATGGCCAAGACCAGAGAGCTGTGTAAGGACATCGGGGATAAAATTGTAGACCTGCACAAGGCTGGGATGGGCTACAGGACAATAGGCAAGCAGCTTGGTGAGAAGGCAACAACAGTTTGCGCAATTATTAGAAAATGGAAGTTCAAGATGACGGTCAATCATCCTCGGTCTGGGGCTCCATGCAAGATCTCACCTCGTGGGGCATCAATGATCATGAGGAAGGTGAGGGATCAGCCCAGATCTACACGGCAGGACCTGGTCAATGACCTGAAGAGAGCTGGGACCACAGTCTCAAAGAAAACCATTAGTAACACACTACGCCGTCATGGATTAAAATCCTGCAGCGCTAGCAGGGTCCCCCTGCTCAAGCCAGCGCATGTCCAGGCCCGTCTGAAGTTTGCTAATGACCATCTGGATGATACAGAGGAGGAATGGGAGAAGGTTGTGTGGTCTGATGAGACAAAAATAGAGCTTTTTGGTCTAAACTCCACTCGCCCTGTTTGGAGCAAGAAGAAGGATGAGTACAACCCCAAGAACACCATCCCAACCGTGAAGCGTGGAGGTGGAAACATCATTCTTTGGGGATGCTTTTCTGCAAAGGGGACAGGACGACTGCACCATATTGAGGGGTGAATGGATGGGGCCATGTATCGCGAGATCTTGGCCAACAACCTCCTTCCCTCAGTAAGAGCATTGAAGATGGGTCGTGGCTCGGTCTTCCAGCATGACAACGACCCGAAACACACAGCCGGGGCAAACTAAGGAGTAAGAAGCATCTCAAGGTCCTGGAGTGGCCTAGCCAGTCTCCAGACCTGAACCCAATAGAAAATCTTTGGAGGGAGTTGAAAGTTCGTATTGCCCAGTGACAGCCTCGAAACCTGAAGGATCTGGAGAAGGTTTGTATGGAGGAGTGGGCCAAAATCCCTGCTGCAGTGTGTGAAAACCTGGTCAAGAACTACAGGAAATGTATGATCTCTGTAATTGCAAACAAAGGTTTCTGTACCAAATATTAAGTTCCGATTTTCTAATGTATCAAATACTAAAATGCTAATTAATTACTTAAAAATCATAGAATGTGATTTTCTGGATTTTTGTTTTAGATTCCGTCTCTCACAGTTGAAGTGTACCTATGATAAAAATTACAGACCTCTACATGCTTTGTAAGTAGGAAAACCTGCAAAATCGTCAGTGTATCAAATACTTGTTCTCCCCACTGTACATAAAGTGCTTCATTTCTAAGCAGTGAAAGAGGTATGTATGAAAATACTCTCATATGTAAGGTGACATTATATACTGTCACCTCATGTGAAAAATTTGATCTCAAATACAAAATGCTGGAGTACAGAGACACATTTAAAATGTTAGCTTCAATGTCAAAATAGATATGGTGTGGATTGTAGACTCAATACAATCTTTTTCTGATACCTCACTGTCTGTCTTTTGACTGATATTGCTTTTTAAACTGCTCTGGTCAGTCTACTCAATTATTTGTACTTCATATTTTTCTCTCTACAAGCAATAATTGTATCATTTCTAATAGTGATATATTAATTTATTTATGAATAGATATGGCAGGTTTCAGGACACTGATATATCTGAAAATGAATTATTTTGAAAAAATACACTGCCGCTATTTTCACCACCAAAGAAGAGCAGTGTGATTTTAATATTATTTTACTCTTTGCAGGCTGTCAGGCTGTCAAGTCACAGAGGAAGGCTGTGCTTCTCTGGTCTCAGCTCTGAAATCAAACCCCTCACATTTGGAAGAACTGGATCTGACTAACAATGACTTGAAGGATTCAGGAGTGAAGCGACTCTCTGATGGACTGGGGAATCCCCACTGTAAACTGGAGACTCTGAGGTCAGTATTCTTGTAGTTGGTCAGCAAGTGATAACTGTTCACCAGATCTACGTGTTTACCAGGAACAATCAAAAAATGGAAATATTACTCAAAGTCCCCCTCTGGTGGCGAAGAAGTATAATACACCTAAACTAACAAAACACATCATATGTGTTTGGACAGGTAAGCTTACAATTTTAAATGTGGTGCTATGCTCCAGCATTTTGGATTTGAGATAGAATGGTTCATTTTAGGCAACAGTACAGAATGTCACCTTTTAGTTTAGGGTGTTAATACATATCTGTTTCACCATTTAGAAATGAAAGCACTTCATTATCTAGTTCTCCCATTTTTAGACGTCCTAATTATTTGGTCTAATTCACTTATATTGTAATCAAAAATCAGTTAATCACATTTGTGAAGTCTTGATACAACATTTTGAACTGAAATACAATGGTTCATTGGATCAGTCCAAAACTTTGCACATACACTGCTGCCATCTAGTGGCCAACATCTAAATTGTGCCTAAGATGGAATAATACATTGTGGCCTTTCTCTTCCATTTCAAAGCTGATGAAAAAAAACATGTTTTTTCTTTGTATTATCTTTTACAATATCTAATGTGTTATATTCTCCTACATTCATTTCACAATTCCACAAACTTCAAAGTGTTTCTTTCAAATGGTAACAAGAAGATGCATATCCTGGCTTCAGGTCCTGAGCTACAGGCAGTTAGATTTGGGTACGTCATTTTAGGATATATTTCTTTTTTAAAGGGTCCGATCCTAAAGAGGTTAATAAAGATCGGTGTCCCACTAGCGGGAAAACGTCCGGTGAAACTGGAGGGCGCGTAATTCAAATAAATTCAAATAAATATTATGGATTTTAAACATTTACGTACATATAAGTGTCTTATATCTGCTGGAAGCTTAAATTATTGTTGATCTAAGTGCACTGTCTGATTTACAGTAGCCATTACAGGTGAAAACATGTGATTGTTTGAGGATGGAGCCCAACATCAAAATATTTTTCCACCGGCACAGGTTTCATACATTCACATATAAATATTAAATATGAACTTACTTTTTGAAAATCTTCCTCTGATTTGTCATCCAAAGGGTCCCAGCTATAACATGTAGTGCCGTTGTGTTTGATAAAATCATTTTTATATCTCAAAAAGTCTGTTTAGTTGGCACCATTGAGTTGTGTAATCCACTCGTTCAACATGCAGAGAAAGAAATCTGAAAATCTACCCCTAAACTCTGTGTCAACAAGTCCAAATACATTTCAATTGACCCCTCAGACACCCTAAAACTTAATCAAACTATAATATTTCTTTCGGGAAAGGTGCCCAGGACATTGTCCACTTACAAAAACAGTTTTTTTTTTTTTTAAGTTACAAGTCTGACACCTTGAACATAGACCGCTGACACCATGTGGAAGCCATAGGAATTGCATCCAGAGAGATATTTTACAGTATGAACTCTCTTGTATTTCTAAGAGGATGGTCTTTCTCAACAACAACAAAAAATCTGGTTGGTTTTTCTTTAGATTTTCTCCTACCATATCTATTGTGTTATATTCTACAACATTTTAACATTGCTACAAACTTCAAAGTGTTTTTTTTCCAACGGTGCCAATTATATGTATATCCTGTTTTCAGGGCCAGAGCTACAGGCAGTTTACTTTGGGCACGTAATGCATGTGGAAATTTAGAAAAAAGGGGCCTAGCTTTAAAGCAGTCATAAGTTTAGTAATTGCTCCCATATTCTTTGCCTGCAGTGATTACATCAATTATGTGACTCGGCAAACTTGTTGAATACATTTGCAGTTTGTTTTGGTTGTGTTTTGGATTATGTTTTTCCCAATAGTAACAGAACGGTGAATCAAGTCATTTTGGAGTCACTTCACTTGTATTGTAAGGAAGAATAGATGATGTTTCTGAACACTTCCACATATATGTGGATACTACCATGATTATAAATAATTATTGTGACTTATGATGAATGAGAAAGGGTCAGAGGCATGGTGTTATTGGTCATGGTGAGAGGTTAGCTGTTTTGTTGTAGTCTCTGTTATTTCCGGGCAGCCGAGCGGAAATGGAGGAAAACTCGCCTCCCTGCAGACCTGGCATCCTTTCACTCCCTCCTCTCTACATTTTCCTCCTCTGTCTCTGCTGCTAAAGCCACTTTCTACCACTCTAAATTCCAAGCATCTGCCTCTAACCCTAGGAAGCTCTTTGCCACCTTCTCCTCCCTCTTGAATCCTCCTCCCCCTCCCCCCCCTCCTCCCTCTCTGCAGATGACTTCGTCAACCATTTTGAAAAGAAGGTCGACGACATCCGATCCTCGTTTGCTAAGTCAAACGACACCGCTGGTTCTGCTCACACTGCCCTACCCTGTGCTCTGACCTCTTTCTCCCCTCTCTCTCCAGATGACATCTCGCGTCTTGTGACGGCCGGCCGCCCAACAACCTGCCCGCTTGACCCTATCCCCTCCTCTCTTCTCCAGACCATCTCCGGTGACCTTCTCCCTTACCTCACCTCGCTCATCAACTCATCCCTGACCGCTGGCTACGTCCCTCCCGTCTTCAAGAGAGCGAGAGTTGCACCCTTCTGAAAAAACCTACACTCGATCCCTCCGATGTCAACAACTACAGACCAGTATCCCTTCTTTCTTTTCTCTCCAAAACTCTTGAACGTGCCGTCCTTGGCCAGCTCTCCCGCTATCTCTCTCAGAATGACCTTCTTGATCCAAATCAGTCAGGTTTCAAGACTAGTCATTCAACTGAGACTGCTCTTCTCTGTATCACGGAGGCGCTCCGCACTGCTAAAGCTAACTCTCTCTCCTCTGCTCTCATCCTTCTAGACCTATCGGCTGCCTTCGATACTGTGAACCATCAGATCCTCCTCTCCACCCTCTCCGAGTTGGGCATCTCCGGCGCGGCCCACGCTTGGATTGCGTCCTACCTGACAGGTCGCTCCTACCAGGTGGCGTGGCGAGAATCCGTCTCCTCACCACGTGCTCTCACCACTGGTGTCCCCCAGGGCTCTGTTCTAGGCCCTCTCCTATTCTCGCTATACACCAAGTCACTTGGCTCTGTCATAACCTCACATGGTCTCTCCTATCATTGCTATGCAGACGACACACAATTAATCTTCTCCTTTCCCCCTTCTGACGACCAGGTGGCGAATCGCATCTCTGCATGTCTGGCAGACATATCAGTGTGGATGACGGATCATCACCTCAAGCTGAACCTCGGCAAGACGGAGCTGCTCTTCCTCCCGGGAAGGACTGCCCGTTCCATGATCTCGCCATCACGGTTGACAACTCCATTGTGTCCTCGTCCCAGAGCGCTAAGAACCTTGGCGTGATCCTGGACAACACCCTGTCGTTCTCTAATAACATCAAGGCGGTGGCCCGTTCCTGTAGGTTCATGCTCTACAACATCCGCAGAGTACGAACCTGCCTCACACAGGAAGCGGCGCAGGTCCTAATCCAGGCACTTGTCATCTCCCGTCTGGATTACTGCAACTCGCTGTTGGCTGGGCTCCCTGCCTGTGCCATTAAACCCCTACAACTCATCCAGAACGCCGCAGCCCGTCTGGTGTTCAACCTTCCCAAGTTCTCTCACGTCACCCCGCTCCTCCGCTCTCTCCACTGGCTTCCAGTTGAAGCTCGCATCCGCTACAAGACCATGGTGCTTGCCTACGGAGCTGTGAGGGGAACGGCACCTCACTACCTCCAGGCTCTGATCAGGCCCTACACCCAAACAAGGGCACTGCGTTCATCCACCTCTGGCCTGCTCGCCTCCCTACCACTGAGGAAGTACAGTTCCCGCTCAGCCCAGTCAAAACTGTTCGCTGCTCTGGCCCCCCAATGGTGGAACAAACTCCCTCACGACGCCAGGACAGCGGAGTCAATCACCACCTTCCGGAGACACCTGAAACCCCACCTCTTTAAGGAATACCTAGGATAGGATAAAGTAATCCTTCTCCCCTCCCCCTTAAAAGACCTAGATGCACTATTGTAAAGTGGCTGTTCCACTGGATGTCATAAGGTGAAAGCACCAATTTGTAAGTCGCTCTGGATAAGAGCGTCTGCTAAATGACTTAAATGTAAATGTAAATGGTAATAGTGAGAGGTTAGCTGTTTTGTTGTAGTCTCTGTTATTGGTCATGGTGAGAGGTTAGCTGTTTTGTTGTAGTCTCTGTTATTGGTAATAGTGAGAGGTTAGCTGTTTTGTTGTAGTCTCTGTTATTGGTCATGGTGAGAGGTTAGCTGTTTTGTTGTAGTCTCTGTTATTGGTAATAGTGAGAGGTTAGCTGTTTTGTTGTAGTCTCTGTTATTGGTCATGGTGAGAGGTTAGCTGTTTTGTTGTAGTCTCTGTTATTGGTCATGGTGAGAGGTTAGCTGTTTTGTTGTAGTCTCTGTTATTGGTCATGGTGAGAGGTTAGCTGTTTTGTTGTAGTCTCTGTTATTGGTCATGGTGAGAGGTTAGCTGTTTTGTTGTAGTCTCTGTTATTGGTAATAGTGAGAGGTTAGCTGTTTTGTTGTAGTCTCTGTTATTGGTCATGGTGAGAGGTTAGCTATTTTGTTGTAGTCTCTGTTATTGGTCATGGTGAGAGGTTAGCTGTTTTGTTGTAGTCTCTGTTATTGGTCATGGTGAGAGGTTAGCTGTTTTGTTGTAGTCTCTGTTATTGGTCATGGTGAGAGGTTAGCTGTTTTGTTGTAGTCTCTGTTATTGGTCATGGTGAGAGGTTAGCTGTTTTGTTGTAGTCTCTGTTATTGGTCATGGTGAGAGGTTAGCTGTTTTGTTGTAGTCTCTGTTATTGGTCATGGTGAGAGGTTAGCTGTTTTGTTGTAGTCTCTGTTATTGGTAATAGTGAGAGGTTAGCTGTTTTGTTGTAGTCTCTGTTATTGGTCATGGTGAGAGGTTAGCTATTTTGTTGTAGTCTCTGTTATTGGTCATGGTGAGAGGTTAGCTGTTTTGTTGTAGTCTCTGTTATTGGTCATGGTGAGAGGTTAGCTGTTTTGTTGTAGTCTCTGTTATTGGTCATGGTGAGAGGTTAGCTGTTTTGTTGTAGTCTCTGTTATTGGTCATGGTGAGAGGTTAGCTGTTTTGTTGTAGTCTCTGTTATTGGTCATGGTGAGAGGTTAGCTGTTTTGTTGTAGTCTCTGTTATTGGTCATGGTGAGAGGTTAGCTGTTTTGTTGTAGTCTCTGTTATTGGTCATGGTGAGAGGTTAGCTGTTTTGTTGTAGTCTCTGTTATTGGTCATGGTGAGAGGTTAGCTGTTTTGTTGTAGTCTCTGTTATTGGTCATGGTGAGAGGTTAGCTGTTTTTTGTAGCCTCTGTAACTTTCTCACTCATCATTTTTCTTAATCATGGCATCATCAGGATACATGAGAAGCATGATATCTACTCACTCAGACAGAAGATTAATCCAGTCATCATCCACCTTTCAGTTACTATTGGGGAAAACATAACCCAAAACACAACCAGAACAAACTGCAAATGCAAACAACAGGTTTTGGGACCAAATACTAAACTTATGACTACTTTAATACACTATAAGTCAATTGGTCAGTATATGACTTCTTCAAATGGGGGGACTAGATACATAAAGTGCCTCATTTTGAAACGTGAAAGACATATGTATGCACATACTCTCAAATTAAAGGTGACATTATATATACTGTCACCTCATATAAAGCATTTGATCTCAAATCTCAAATGTTTGACTATAGAGCCACGTTCAAAATATTAGCTCCACCTTTAAACTAGATATGGTGTGGACTGTATACTCAATACAATCTAAATCTGATACCTCACGGTCTGTAATTTGATTGATTCTGCTTTTTAAACTGGTCTGGTCAGTCTACACAAAAATGTGTACAATACATGTTTCTATCTACAAGCAGAACTTTGATCATTAGTCAGTGTAAACAATGATACAGCCATTTCTGAATAGATATGGCAGGTTTCAGAACACAGATATATCTGAAAATGTTGAAAAAATATACTGCCACTCTTTTTTTCACAGCTGAAAAATAGCAGTGTGATTTTAAAAATGATTTTACTCTCTGCAGGCTGTCACACTGTCAAGTCACAGAGGAAGGCTGTGTTTATCTGGTCTCAGCTCTGAAGTCAAACCCCTCACACCTGAGAGAGCTGGACCTGAGTAACAATGACCTGAAGGATTCAGGAGTGAAGCTGCTCTCTGATGGACTGGGGAATCCCCACTGTAAACTGGAGACTCTGAGGTCAGTGTTCCTGTAGTTGGTCAACAAGTGATAACTGTTTGCCAGATCCACCAGGCACACATACAGTAGTCCACACCATATAAGTTTGGACATTTTGGATTTGAGATATAACTTTTCATATTAGGCGACAGTACAGAATGCCACCTTTTATTTGATGGTATTCGTATCTGTCTTATCGTTTAAAAATAAATATGCTTTATGCATGTAGTTCTCCCATTTGAAAAAGTCATAATTATTTGGATGAATTAATTTAGTAAAAAGTTTAGTTTTTTAGACACAGTCTTTGCCTGCAGTGATTGCATCAAGTATGTGACTCTACTAACTTGTTGAATGCATTTGCAGTTGGTTTTAGTTGTATTTTGGATTATGTTTTTCCCAATAGAAACAGAATGGTTCATTTTGGAGTCATTTCACTTGTATTGTCAGTGAGAATAGAAGATGTTTCTGAACACTTCTACATTCATGTTTATGCTACCATGATTATGAATAATCATGAATGAATCGTAAATGATGATGAATGAGAAAGGGTCAGAGGCACAAAGATCATACCCCCTCTGTTATTGGAAATGGTGAGAGATTAGCATGTTTTTTTGTAGCCTCTGTAACTTTCTCACTCAATATTATTCATGATTCATTCATGATTTTCCTTAATCATGACGTCATGAGAATTAATTTAGCAGTGTTTAGATAAACATGCTTGTCAGTTGTGCAGAGGTGAGGATGGAGTCAGGCGCAGGACACAGAACTGAGGCAAATAACGTCCTTTAAATAATAAGCCAATAAATCCACGCAGGGATAACAAACCCTAACACAAAAGACTAACACAAAACCAGGAACAATCAAGCACAAAACATAATGAGAACCAGAGGGTTAAATAGGGAAATAATAATAATGTAATGGGAACCAGGTGTGTACAATCAAGACATAACAAACGGAAAAAGAAACGTAGATCGGCGGCGGCTAGAAAGCCTGTGACGAAGACCGCCGAACAAGGAGTGGCACCACCTTCGTGACATTGTTATCTTCTCACTTAGACAGAAGATTGATCCAGTCGTCATCCACCTTTCAGTTACTATTGGGCGAAACATAATCAACAACACAATCAAATCAAGTTTGATGTATTGCTTGTGGGTAAGGATTATGGGACCAAATTCTAAACTTTTGACTACTTTAATATACTGAGTAAATTCGTCAGAATTACTCGACTTCTTCAAATGTGGGGACTCCTGTAGATCCAGTTGAAGTTGATACAGTTTATTTTGTCCCCCTACACCAAACGCGATCACGACACGCTGGTTAAAATATCGAAACAAACTCTGAACCAATGACATTAATTTGGGGACAGGTCGAAAATGTTGACATTTTTTTTGCGACGCTCGCACACGCGACGTGTCCGGTCTGGTCAGCATGTTAGCCAAATACGTTTAAATTCAGTTTTTCACAATTCCTGACATTTAATCCTGGTAAAATATTCTCTGTCTTAGGTCAGTTAGGATCAACACTTTATTTTAAGAATGTGAAATGTAAGAAAAATAGTAGAGAGCATTATTTATTTCAGCTTTTTTTCATCACATTCCCAGTGGGTCAGAAGTTTACATACACTCAATTAGTATTTGATAGCATTGCCTTTAAATTGTTTAACTTGGGTCAAATGTTTCAGGTAGCCTTCCACAAGCTTCCCACAATAAGTTGGGTGAATTTTGGCCCATTCTTCTTGACAGAGCTGGTGTAACTGAGTCAGGTTTGTAGGCCTCCTTGCTCAAACACTTTTTCAGTTCTGCCCACAAATGTTCTATGGGATTGAGGTCAGGGCTTTGTGATGGCCACTCCAGTACCTTGACTTTGTTGTCCTTAAGTCAATTTGCCACAACTTTGGAAGTATGCTTGGGGTCATTGTCCATTTGGAAGACCCATTTGCGATCAAACTTTAACTTCCTGACTGATGTCTTGAGATGTTGCTTCAATATATCCACTTAATTTTCCTATCTCATGATGCCATCTATTTTGTGAAGTGCACCAGTCCCTCCTGCAGCAAAGCACCCCCATAACATGATGCTGCCACCCCCGTGCTTCACGGTTGGGAAGGTGTTCTTCGGCTTGCAAGTCTCCCCCTTTTCCTCCAAACATAATGATGGTCATTATGGCCAAACAGTTCTATTTTTGTTTCATCAGACCAGAGGACATTTTTCCAAAAAAGTACGATCTTTGTCCCCATGTGCAGTTGTAAACCATAGTCTGTCTTTTTCATGGCGGTTTTTGAGCAGTGACTTCTCCCTTGTTGAGCGGCCTTTCAGGTTATGTCGATATAGGACTCGTTTTAATGTGGATGTAGATACTTTTGTACCTGTTTTGTACCTGAATGTGGTACCTTCAGGCGTTTGGAAATTGTTCCCAATGATGAACCAGACTTGTGGAGGTCTACAATTGTTTTTTTCCTGAGGTCTTTCCTGATTTCTTTAGATTTTTCCATGATGTCAAGCAAAGAGGCACTGAGTTTGAAGGTAGGCCTTGAAATACATCCACAGGTACACCTCCAATTGACTCAAATGATGTCAATTAGCCTATCAGAAGCTTCTAAAGCCATGACATAATTTTCTGGAATTTTCCAAGCTGTTTAAAGGCACAGTCAACTTAGTGTATGTAAACTTTTGACCCACTGGAATTGTGATACAGTGAATTATAAGTGAAATAATCTGTCTGTAAACAATTGTTGGAAAAATGACTTGTGTCGTGCACAAAGTAGATGTCCTAACCGACTTGCCAAAACTATTATTTGTTAACAAGAAATGTGTGGAGTGGTTGAAAAACGAGTTTTAATAACCTCAACTTAAGCGTATGTAAACTTCCCACTTCAACTGTACAAAAAGCGCTTTCATTTCAAAACTGTGAAACATATGTATCACGATCGTGAGGAGAGACGGACCAGGGCACAGCGTGATTGAAGTTCCACATCTTTATTACGGTGAAACTTTAAACTAAAACAATTAACGAAAAGTGAAATGAGTGATGCACAAACACAAAACAATATCCCATAAACACAGGTGGGAAAAATGGCTACTAAATATGATCCCCAATTAGAGGCAACGATTACCAGCTGCCTCTAATTGGGAACCATACAAAACACCAACATAGAAATATAGAACTAGAACACCGCCTAGTCAAGCCCTGACCTACTACACCATAGAGAACCAAGGGCTTTCTATGGTCAGGGCGTGACAATATGAATGAAAATACTCTCAAATAAATGGTGACATTATATACTGCCACCTCATAAGAAACATATTATCTCAAATCTAAAATGCTGGATTATATAACTAAATCGAAAATGTTAGCTTCACTGTCAACATAGATATGGTGTGGACAAAATACTCAATACTATCGAAATCTGATACCTCACTGATCGTCTTTTGACTGATACTGCTTTTTAAAATGGTCTGGTCAACGTACTCAAATATTTGTACTATACATGTTAGTATCTACAAGCAGTACTTTGATCATTTGTCATTGTTAATAATGATACTTCCATTTATGAATAGATATGGCAGGTTTCAGGACACTGATGTATCTGAATATGTTGGAAAAATATACTGCAACTATTTTCTCCACCAAAGAATAGCAGTGTGGTTTTTAAAATTGTTTACTCTTTGCAGGTTGTCAGGCTGTCTAGTCACAGAGGAAGGCTGTGCTTCTCTGGTCTCAGCTTTGAGGTCAAACCCCTCACACCTGAGAGAGCTGGACCTGAGCTACAATCACCCAGGAGACTCAGGAGTCAGACTGCTCTCTGCTGGACTGGAGGATCCACACTGCAGACTGGAGAAACTCAGGTATATAGAGGATTTATGTCACTGTTCATATCAGAAATGTTTGAGTTATCAGGCTAGTCAAGACAAACATTCTTAACACCACTTGGACGAAGTTATGAGTGTGTGTGTGTGTGTGTGTGTGTGTGTGTGTGTGTGTGTGTGTGTGTGTGTGTGTGTGTGTGTGTGTGTGTGACTCAATGACTGTCTGTTCTTCTGCTTACCGCTACAGTCTGGAACATGGTGGAGAGAACACAATGAAACCTGGGCTAAGAAAATGTGAGTGTTGGCTGCTGTGAAGAATATGACTAAGAATAAGTCTTAATTCAAGTTAAGTCAAAGTCAAAGACCACCATCATTATTTACTTGGTCATATTATTAAATATACGCGTTAGTTCTACAGATGCAGAAATCAGGGACACCAAAGTTAAAAAGAGTTGCTTTGACAGTGTGTGTGTGTGTGTGTGTGTGTGTGTGTGTGTCTGGTTTCATCCATCAGATACCTGTGATCTCACAATGGACCCAAACACAATAAACATACACCTCTCTCTGTCTGAGGAGAACAGAAAGGTGACATGGAGGACAGAGGAGCAGCCGTATCCTGATCACCCAGAGAGATTTGAGGATGATGAACAGGTGCTGTGTAGAGAGGGTCTGACTGGACTCTGTTACTGGGAGGTAGAGTGGAGTGGGAAAGCAGCTGATATAGGAGTGACATATAAAGGAATCAGCAGGAGAGGAAGGGGTAATGACTGTGTGATTGGATACAATGACAAGTCCTGGAGTCTGTTCTGCTCTGACAACAGTTACAGAGTGACAATCTCACTCTCATAGCCGTCCCCTCCTCCAGCTCCCACAGAGTAGGAGTGTATCTGGACTGGCCAACCGGCACTCTGTCCTTCTACAGAGTCTCCTCTGACACACTGACCCACCTGTACACATATCACACCACATTCACTGAGCCCCTCTATCCAGGATTTATGGTTTGGGATGATGACTCCTCAGTGTCCCTGTGTCAGGTGTTCATGGGGCCAAAAACAACATGATGTTTCACTCTAATCATGTGTTTTATGTTTGATCACAATATGACATGTAAATACATGGAGGAACACACACACACACCAGTTTGGACCGGTTTATTCCTGGAAATAATAACCATGGTAACTCTGTGTCAATGGACACACACATTCGCACACTGGACAAACAATAACACACACTGTGTCAAACACAACATGATGTTTCACTCTAACCATGTGTTTTATGTTTGATCAAAATATGACATTTAAATACACACACACACGCCAGGTTGGACCAGTTTATTCCTGTAAACAATAACCATGGTAACTCTGTGTCTTTCTCTTTCTGTGATCCTGTGCCCTGTGAGAACGGTTCAGATGCACCACACACACACTGGACACACACACACACTGGACACACACATTGTTCACACACACACACACACACAATATCCAGCAACTTTGCACAGCCATTGAAGAGGAGTGGGACTCCGTTCCACAGGCCGCAATCAACAGACTGATCAACTCTATGCGAAGGAGATGTGTGGCGCTGCATGAGGCAAATGGTGGTCACTGGAGATACTGAATGTTTTCTGATCCACGCTCCTATTTCCAGTTGAAGTCGGAAGTTTACATACACTTAGGTTGGAGTCATTAAAACTAGTTTTTCAACCACTCCACAAATTTCTTGTCAACAAACTATAGTTTTGGCAAGTCGGTTAGGACATCTACTTGGTGCATGATGCAAGTAATTTTTCCTTAAACTTATTGTTTACAGAGATTATTTCCCTTATAATTCACTGTATCATAATTCTAGTGGGTCAGAAGTTTAAATACACTAAGTTGACTGTGCCTTTAAACAGCTTGGAAAATTCCAGAAAAAGATGTCATGGCTTTAGAAGCTTCTGATTTGAGTCATTTGGAGGTGTACCTGTGGATGTATTTCGAGGCCTACCTTCAAACTCAGTGCCTCTTTGCTTGACATCATGTGAAAATCTAAAGAAATCAGCCAAGACCTCAGAAAAAAAAATTGTAGACTGCCACAAGTCTGGTTCATCCTTGGGAGCAATTTCCAAATGCCTGAAGGTACCACGTTCATCTGTACAAACAATAGTACGCAAGTATAAACACCATGGGACCACGCAGCAGTCATACCGCTCAGGAAGGAGATGCGTTCTGTCTCCTAGAGATGAACATACTTTGGTGCGAAAAGTGCAAATCAGTCCCAGAACAACAGCAAAGGACCTTGTGAAGATGATGGAGGAAACAGGTACAAAAGTATCTATATCCACAGTAAAATGAGACCTATGTCGACATAACCTGAAAGGCTGCTCAGCAAGGAAGAAGCCACTGCTCCAAAACCGCCATAAAAAAAAGCCAGACTACGGTTTGCAACTGCACATGGGGACAAAGATTGTACTTTTTGGAGAAATGTCCTCTGGTCTGATGAAACAAAAATTGAACTGCTTGGCCATAATGACCATCGTTATGTTTGGAGGAAAAAGTGCGAGGCTTGCAAGCCGAAGAACACCATCCCAACCGTGAAGCACGGGGGTGGCAGCATCATGTTGTGGGGGTGCTTTGCTGCAGGAGGGACTGGTGCACTTCACAAAATAGATGACATGAGATAGGAAAATTATGTGGATATATTGAAGCAACATCTCAAGACATCAGTCAGGAAGTTTAAGCTTGGTCGCAAATGGGTCTTCCAAATGGACAATGACCCCAAGCACACTTACAAAGTTGTGGCAAAATGGCTTAAGGACAACAAAGTCAAGGTATTGGAGTGACCATCACAAAGCCTGTGGGAGAAAGATGTACATATAGGGAGGAACATAATACTGTAACACAAGAGAAAGATACACTTAGAGTGCATTTGCCATTCTGGTAATATTTGAACCGATCTCAATGCCACAGAAAATGTGTGGGCAGAACTGAAAAAACATGTCTGAGCAAGGAGTCCAACAAACCAGCTCTGTCAGGAGGAATGGGCCACAACTCACCCAACTTATTGTGGGAAGTTTGTGGAAGGCTACCCGAAACGTTTGCCCAAGTTAAACAATTTTAAGGCAATGCTACCAAATACTAATTGAGTGTATATAAACTTCTGACCCCCGGGGAATGTGATGAAAGAAATAAAAGCTGAAATAAATCATTCTCTCAACTATTATTCTGACATGATCCTAACTGACCTAAGACAGGACATTTTTACCAGGATTAAATGTCAGGAATTGTGAACAACTGAGTTTAAATGTACTCGGCTAAGGTGTGTGTGTCATGCCCTGACCTTAGAGATCCTTTTTATTCTTTATTTTGGTTAGATCAGGGTGTGACTAGGGTGGGCAATCTATGTTTTCTATTTCTTCTTTGGCTGGGTATGGTTCCCAATCAGAGGCAGCTGTCTATCGTTATCTCTGATTGGGGATCATATTTAGGCAGCCTTTTTTTTCACCTGTCGTTTGTGGGATCTTGTTTTTGTATAGTTGCTGTTTAGCGTTAGAGCTTTACGTTTGTTTGTATTTAGTGTTTTCTTGGTGTTTGTTTAATAAAGGAATGATGTACGCCTTCCAAGCTGCACCTTGGTCCGATCCAACATCGACGAGCGTAATAGTATGTAAACTTCCGACTTTAACTGTATCTGTGACCAACAGATGCTTATGTATTCTCATTCATGTGAAATCCATAGATTAGGGCCTAATTTATTCATTTCAATTGACTGATTTCATTGTTTTTATTATAGAACAAGGGACAGGCAAAAGGTAAGCTAAGCAAAGAATCATAATCCAAATCAGAGTCAGGCAGGTACAGGACAGGTACAGGTACAGGACGGCAGGTACGAGGACAGGCAGAAAGGTCAGAACTGGGAAGACTAGTGTTGAAGGAATTCTAAATTCCTCTGTATTATTTCCCAATCGGAATTTAACTCTGTCAATGCATTCGAAGGGTTTGTAAGACCCGTAATTTATAAGAATGGACAGAGCCCCGGTCTTAAAAGTCAGGTAAGCGTTTAATTCAAGAGAGTACTGGTACATACACATTTTACCACAGGTTATAAACTGAAAATGACGTCAGCGTTTTCTAAATGTTCTATCTCTTCATGACACGGGTAGAGAGGCCCTATAGTTCGAGCCTTCCCTCCTCGCCTAAAGCCAAGGTCAGTCAGTATAAATCAGCATTCTAGACAGTCCGTCCCTACCATCCGGAGATAGCTCATTCATACAAAGGAACAGACCGTCATTGTTACTAAACTCCTGACTATATTATATACAATTGGGAATGGGAGCAAGAGACAAAATTCCTTATGTACAGTACATAATAGCATTTGGACTAGTCAGTCCTGATTGAAATGTATACATAATGAGTCATCATTGATAAAAATTCCCTTAACACTAGGAAAAACAAAAACTAGAGCACAGGAACACACTGGTAGGACTTGACAAGTCGAACTGGCAACAGACAACACAGGTGTAAATACACAGGGGATAGTAGGGGGAGATGGGAGACACCTGGTGGGGGTGAAGACAAGCGCAACGACAGGGGAAACAAATAAGGGTGTGACAAAGATCACAGGACTGAGGCAAATATTGCTCTGGTTGAGGACAATATTGAAGTGAGTGACAATCAGGAACTTACTGAGAAATGAAAAATGGTTGTAATTGTTGGAACCATTAGACCGTTTGATGAAAGTATTCAGCAGAGGAGCTCATATACAGAACAGTTTAAAGATTTTGTTCTTGTAAATGACATTGATCAGGACAACATTGTGCCTACATGGTTTAGTATAACGGGGCCAAAGACACATCATTTACTAGACAGCCTGTTAGTCAGACAGAACTGGTAATAAGACGTATGGGGATATTGTGGAGATACTTAAAGGACATTTTTCACAGGAACCACTAGTTAATACTGAAAGGTTCAGGTTCCACAGGAGACATCAGGAAGAGGGAGAATCAGGACCAATGTTTGCTGTTGCATTAAAGAAATGTCACGTTCTTTCAAAATCAAACCCAGAAGCAGACCAGGACAAGGAGAGTAGGAAGGTGAGTATTTATTTACATGTGAATGGGTAGATATATCCAGGTGGCGTAGCGGGCAGCGGTGGTGAGTTGATGGGAGTAAATAGGTGGATCCAATGAGGTAGCGGAATCCGACGACCAGGCGGGAATGGGGTAAATGATCCGGGTGAGTAACTGAAGACAGAACAAACGGAGGTAAGTTTAAGGCAAGCAATACGTAAAAAACAAATTCTATCCAACTTGAGGCTGATACTATGGCACAACATACTGTTCATGGCTAACGATCCGGCAGGGAATGGATGTCAGGTCAGAGCTTTTGAAGGGGAGAGGTGATGATCAGGACAGGTGTGCAGATTACTGATGGGATACAGGTGCGGGTGAACATCGATCTCCCAACAAGCTAATTCGCCCGGCAACCAGACAGGGTGCGTTCCAGGACACCGGAAACACACTCCAGCACAGAAACACAGGCAAACACAGACTCAGGAAGCGGGATTCGTGACAAGAAACTATCAGAACACTGAGTTGAATGGTGTTCTAAATGACATCATCAGAGACAGACTAGAATGTGGGAAACAGAGTGAAGACACACAAGAGACTGTTGACTGAAAGTCATCTGCCCTTGGTGAAGGATATTGAAATCAGTGTGTCCATGGAACTAGCTGCTGAAGAGGCTCAACCAGTTGAGTTCATCAGGAACTTAGTGGGTTCATCTAACAATCCTAATCACCAGCTGATACATTTTAATCTCATGAAACAGGGTTCACCTTCCACCTAGAAAACACCATTTAATAAAAATCACAACCTCTCCTCTGTGTGATCTATGTAATCAAGGTGCCTTGGGCTCCTTTAATCATTGGTTTGTAGTGACCAGGGGACATGTTTTGGAAAGAGGCATCCTCTGTCTTATCAGATGTAGTCTATATTATCATACCTTGTTCCCCCAAACTGTTATTTCTGAATGATAATTCACCACTGTCAGCAAATACGTTAAATGTTATCAGGTTGGCACAGCAGCTAAAGAGATGTTGGAACTAAGATGAATACAATCACACCTCATTGGATCAGCACTTTTATAGACATAATTTATTTATAACTATCCACTGCTAGAATCCAAGGGACCCCAGGAGGGGTTGGAGGGTGGGTTGGGGTGGTCCCAACAATTAACAGCTGGTTATCTACTCCTGAAACCATAAAATAACTACTGTAGTGGGTTTTACCCAACAGATTGACCGTTCATTATAGTTTTTGTGCAATTGTGTACCTTGAATTAGTATTTCATTTCGTAGAGATCAGGTTTGGTGGGTTGGGGTGGTACCAGGAGGGGTTGGAGGGTGGGTTGGGGTGGTACCAGGAGGGGTTGGAGGGTGGGTTGGGGTGGTACCAGGAGGGGTTGGAGGGTGGGTTGGGGTGGTACCAGGAGGGGTTGGAGGGTGGGTTGGGGTGGTCCCAGGAGGGGTTGGAGGGTGGGTTGGGGTGGTACCAGGAGGGGTTGGAGGGTGGGTTGGGGTGGTCCTAGGGGGATTGGAGGGTGCGTTGGGGTGGTCCCAGGAGGGATTGGAGGGTGGGTTGGGGTGGTCCCAGGAGGGGTTGGAGGGTGGGTTGGGGTGGTCCCAGGAGGGGTTGGAGGGTGGGTTGGGGTGGTCCCAGGAGGGATTGGAGGGTGGGTTGGGGTGGTCCCAGGAGGGGTTGGAGGGTGGGTTGGGGTGTCCCAGGAGGGATTGGAGGGTGGGTTGGGGTGGTCCCATGAGGTGTTGGAGGATGGGTTGGGGTGGTACCAGGAGGGGTTGGAGGGTGGGTTGGGGTGGTCCCAGGAGGGGTTGGAGGGTGGGTTGGGGTGGTCCCAGGAGGGGTTGGAGGGTGGGTTGGGGTGGTCCCAGGAGGGGTTGGAGGGTGGGTTGGGGTGGTACCAGGAGGGGTTGGAGGGTGGGTTGGGGTGGTACCAGGAGGGGTCGGAGGGTGGGTTGGGGTGGTCCCAGGAGGGATTGGAGGGTGGGTTGGGGTGGTCCCAGGAGGGGTTGGAGGGTGGGTTGGGGTGGTCCCAGGAGGGGTTGGAGGGTGGGTTGGGGTGGTCCCAGGAGGGGTTGGAGGGTGGGTTGGGGTGGTCCCAGGAGGGGTTGGAGGGTGGGTTGGGGTGGTCCCAGGAGGGGTTGGAGGGTGGGTTGATGCAGCTCAGGTGGGTGGATTGTATATGTAGTTTATTATAATTGTATTTAGCTGCAATAACTGCTTTCCATAATATACTGATATATATTTTAACAGTACTGTGTCTCTAGCTATATAACCATTCCTGCTGCTATTTGTTCTGATATACAGTATATCACAAAAGTGAGTACACCCCTTACATTTTTGTAAATATTTGAGTATATCGTTTCATGTGACAACACTGAAGAAATGACACTTTGCTACAATGTAAAGTAGTGAGTGTACAGCTTGTATAACAGTGTAAATTTGCTGTCCCCTCAAAATAACTCAACACACAGCCATTAATGTCTAAACCTGCTGGCAACAAAAGTGAGTACACCCCTAAGTGAAAATGTCCAATTTGGGCCCCTTGCATGGACCACATTGTATCGGTTAAAGTTAGAGGTATGTTGAAGTTGGACCATTCATAATGATTCTATGTGTTATAGTATGCCATGGTCTTTACTGGCCAAAGGTTAAACTATTGTTATGTTTATGATATATTATGGTGTTGAGTCACTAGACTTTGACCAGATATTATTGCATCCAAAGATCAACTGTACATAGAACATAGATACAGAGCCACTTGTCATCAGGAAGGTGCTCTCTCAGCACAACGGATAATATCTCAATGACTTGACATGTTCTGGTTGTGAATTCAGGCTACAAGGTAAGAATCTTCCCAGTGATTATTGTAAAGTGTGTAGGGACATTAAATGTATGGTGTTATTTTAGTGTAGAGAATGACAGTAAAACACTCAGATGTAACAGTCCATTTGACCTGGGACAGCTACGTGACAGTTCAATCATACAAAATGGCGCTAACTGGGTGTTGACGATAAAATTGAAAAACATCTCGTATTACAGGATTCGTATATCTGGTTATTTTACCATTTGTAAAAATGTTAATGTATCATAGTTCTAAATCATCTGACAGAATATCAGAACGTGTTGTTTTCGTAATTACAATGAACTCCTGTTTCTTGTATAATTTGGTATGAAACTACTGAACATACTTCTCTTAACATTGTTATTATGAATTAAATGTAGTAATAGTATAATAATAGCATAGCTGTTGAACAAAGCAGCACACTAGAATGAGTGAAATGATTAACAGAGAAAGTGAAATATTATTATCAATAGTTTCTCTACATGGAGAAGAGGTGAAACATATCAGTCACCACTACATGTTCATGTGATGCATTAAATCACCTGACTGTTTGGATGTATCTGTTAGCAAATGTTTTATTTCTCAAAAAGATAACAAATAAAAGAGAACAACTGACCTTCAATAATGAGGTGTCACTGTGTTAACCACAACCAACATGCTGGATCTCTGTTTAGTTGTTACTGTGTTAACCACAACCAACATGCTGGATCTCTGTTTAGTTGTTACTGTGTTAACCACAACCAACATGTTGGATCTCTGTTTAGTTGTTACTGTGTTAACCACAACCAACATGTTGGATCTCTGTTTAGTTGTTACTGTGTTAACCACAACCAACATGCTGGATCTCTGTTTAGTTGTTACTGTGTTAACCACAACCAACATGCTGGATCTCTGTTTAGTTGTTACTGTGTTAACCACAACCAACATGTTGGATCTCTGTTTAGTTGTTACTGTGTTAACCACAACCAACATGCTGGATCTCTGTTTAGTTGTTACTGTGTTAACCACAACCAACATGCTGGATCTCTGTTTAGTTGTTACTGTGTTAACCACAACCAACATGCTGGATCTCTGTTTAGTTGTCACTGTGTTAACCACAACCAACATGCTGGATCTCTGTTTAGTTGTCACTGTGTTAACCACAACCAACATGCTGGATCTCTGTTTAGTTGTTACTGTGTTAACCACAACCAACATGCTGGATCTCTGTTTAGTTGTTACTGTGTTAACCACAACCAACATGCTGGATCTCTGTTTAGTTGTTACTGTGTTAACCACAACCAACATGCTGGATCTCTGTTTAGTTGTTACTGTGTTAACCACAACCAACATGCTGGATCTCTGTTTAGTTGTTACTGTGTTAACCACAACCAACATGCTGGATCTCTGTTTAGTTGTTACTGTGTTAACCACAACCAACATGCTGGATCTCTGTTTAGTTGTTACTGTGTTAACCACAACCAACATGCTGGATCTCTGTTTAGTTGTTACTGTGTTAACCACAACCAACATGCTGGATCTCTGTTTAGTTGTTACTGTGTTAACCACAACCAACATGCTGGATCTCTGTTTAGTTGTTACTGTGTTAACCACAACCAACATGCTGGATCTCTGTTTAGTTGTTACTGTGTTAACCACAACCAACATGCTGGATCTCTGTTTAGTTGTTACTGTGTTAACCACAACAAACATGCTGGATCTCTGTTTAGTTGTCACTGTGTTAACCACAACCAACATGTTGGATCTCTGTTTAGTTGTTACTGTGTTAACCACAACCAACATGTTGGATCTCTGTTTAGTTGTCACTGTGTTAACCACAACCAACATGTTAGATCTCTGTTTAGTTGTCACTGTGTTAACCACAACCAACATGTTGGATCTCTGTTTAGTTGTTACTGTGTTAACCACAACCAACATGTTGGATCTCTGTTTAGTTGTTACTGTGTTAACCACAACCAACATGCTGGATCTCTGTTTAGTTGTTACTGTGTTAACCACAACCAACATGCTGGATCTCTGTTTAGTTGTTACTGTGTTAACCACAACCAACATGTTGGATCTCTGTTTAGTTGTTACTGTGTTAACCACAACCAACATGTTGGATCTCTGTTTAGTTGTTACTGTGTTAACCACAACCAACATGTTGGATCTCTGTTTAGTTGTTACTGTGTTAACCACAACCAACATGTTGGATCTCTGTTTAGTTGTTACTGTGTTAACCACAACCAACATGTTGGATCTCTGTTTAGTTGTTACTGTGTTAACCACAACCAACATGTTGGATCTCTGTTTAGTTGTTACTGTGTTAACCACAACCAACATGTTGGATCTCTGTTTAGTTGTTACTGTGTTAACCACAACCAACATGTTGGATCTCTGTTTAGTTGTTACTGTGTTAACCACAACCAACATGTTGGATCTCTGTTTAGTTGTTACTGTGTTAACCACAACCAACATGCTGGATCTCTGTTTAGTTGTTACTGTGTTAACCACAACCAACATGTTGGATCTCTGTTTAGTTGTTACTGTGTTAACCACAACCAACATGCTGGATCTCTGTTTAGTTGTTACTGTGTTAACCACAACCAACATGTTGGATCTCTGTTTAGTTGTTACTGTGTTAACCACAACCAACATGTTGGATCTCTGTTTAGTTGTTACAGTGTTAACCACAACCAACATGCTGGATCTCTGTTTAGTTGTCACTGTGTTAACCACAACCAACATGTTGGATCTCTGTTTAGTTGTTACTGTGTTAACCACAGCCAACATGCTGGATCTCTGTTTAGTTGTCACTGTGTTAACCACAACCAACATGTTGGATCTCTGTTTAGTTGTTACTGTGTTAACCACAACCAACATGCTGGATCTCTGTTTAGTTGTTACTGTGTTAACCACAACCAACATGCTGGATCTCTGTTTAGTTGTCACTGTGTTAACCACAACCAACATGTTGGATCTCTGTTTAGTTGTCACTGTGTTAACCACAACCAACATGTTGGATCTCTGTTTAGTTGTTACTGTGTTAACCACAAGCAACATGCTGGATCTCTGTTTAGTTGTTACTGTGTTAACCACAACCAACATGCTGGATCTCTGTTTAGTTGTTACTGTGTTAACCACAACCAACATGTTGGATCTCTGTTTAGTTGTTACTGTGTTAACCACAACCAACATGTTGGAGCTCTGTTTAGTTGTTACTGTGTTAACCACAACCAACATGTTGGATCTCTGTTTAGTTGTTACAGTGTTAACCACAACCAACATGCTGGATCTCTGTTTAGTTGTCACTGTGTTAACCACAACCAACATGTTGGATCTCTGTTTAGTTGTTACTGTGTTAACCACAACCAACATGCTGGATCTCTGTTTAGTTGTCACTGTGTTAACCACAACCAACATGTTGGATCTCTGTTTAGTTGTTACTGTGTTAACCACAACCAACATGCTGGATCTCTGTTTAGTTGTTACTGTGTTAACCACAACCAACATGCTGGATCTCTGTTTAGTTGTCACTGTGTTAACCACAACCAACATGTTGGATCTCTGTTTAGTTGTCACTGTGTTAACCACAACCAACATGTTGGATCTCTGTTTAGTTGTTACTGTGTTAACCACAACCAACATGCTGGATCTCTGTTTAGTTGTTACTGTGTTAACCACAACCAACATGCTGGATCTCTGTTTAGTTGTTACTGTGTTAACCACAACCAACATGTTGGATCTCTGTTTAGTTGTTACTGTGTTAACCACAACCAACATGTTGGAGCTCTGTTTAGTTGTTACTGTGTTAACCACAACCAACATGTTGGATCTCTGTTTAGTTGTTACTGTGTTAACCACAACCAACATGTTGGATCTCTGTTTAGTTGTTACTGTGTTAACCACAACCAACATGTTGGATCTCTGTTTAGTTGTTACTGTGTTAACCACAACCAACATGTTGGATCTCTGTTTAGTTGTTACTGTGTTAACCACAACCAACATGTTGGATCTCTGTTTAGTTGTTACTGTGTTAACCACAACCAACATGTTGGATCTCTGTTTAGTTGTTACTGTGTTAACCACAACCAACATGTTGGATCTCTGTTTAGTTGTTACTGTGTTAACCACAACCAACATGTTGGATCTCTGTTTAGTTGTTACTGTGTTAACCACAACCAACATGCTGGATCTCTGTTTAGTTGTTACTGTGTTAACCACAACCAACATGTTGGATCTCTGTTTAGTTTTTACTGTGTTAACCACAACCAACATGTTGGATCTCTGTTTAGTTGTTACTGTGTTAACCACAACCAACATGTTGGATCTCTGTTTAGTTTTTACTGTGTTAACCACAACCAACATGTTGGATCTCTGTTTAGTTGTTACTGTGTTAACCACAACCAACATGCTGGATCTCTGTTTAGTTGTCAATGTGTTAACCACAACCAACATGCTGGATCTCTGTTTAGTTGTTACTGTGTTAACCACAACCAACATGCTGGATCTCTGTTTAGTTGTCACTGTGTTAACCACAACCAACATGCTGGATCTCTGTTTAGTTGTTACTGTGTTAACCACAACCAACATGCTGGATCTATGTTTAGTTGTTACTGTGTTAACCACAACCAACATGTTGGATCTCTGTTTAGTTGTTACTGTGTTAACCACAACCAACATGCTGGATCTCTGTTTAGTTGTTACTGTGTTAACCACAACCAACATGTTAGATCTCTGTTTAGTTGTTACTGTGTTAACCACAACCAACATGCTGGATCTCTGTTTAGTTGTTACTGTGTTAACCACAACCAACATGTTGGATCTCTGTTTAGTTGTTACTGTGTTAACCACAACCAACATGTTGGATCTCTGTTTAGTTGTTACTGTGTTAACCACAACCAACATGTTGGATCTCTGTTTAGTTGTCACTGTGTTAACCACAACCAACATGTTGGATCTCTGTTTAGTTGTTACTGTGTTAACCACAACCAACATGCTGGATCTCTGTTTAGTTGTTACTGTGTTAACCACAACCAACATGTTGGATCTCTGTTTAGTTGTTACTGTGTTAACCACAACCAACATGTTGGATCTCTGTTTAGTTGTCACTGTGTTAACCACAACCAACATGTTGGATCTCTGTTTAGTTGTTACTGTGTTAACCACAACCAACATGTTGGATCTCTGTTTAGTTGTTACTGTGTTAACCACAACCAACATGTTGGATCTCTGTTTAGTTGTTACTGTGTTAACCACAACCAACATGTTGGATCTCTGTTTAGTTGTTACTGTGTTAACCACAACCAACATGTTGGATCTCTGTTTAGTTGTTACTGTGTTAACCACAACCAACATGCTGGATCTCTGTTTAGTTGTTACTGTGTTAACCACAACCAACATGTTGGATCTCTGTTTAGTTGTTACTGTGTTAACCACAACCAACATGTTGGATCTCTGTTTAGTTGTTACTGTGTTAACCACAACCAACATGTTGGATCTCTGTTTAGTTGTTACTGTGTTAACCACAACCAACATGCTGGATCTCTGTTTAGTTGTTACTGTGTTAACCACAACCAACATGTTGGATCTCTGTTTAGTTGTTACTGTGTTAACCACAACCAACATGCTGGATCTCTGTTTAGTTGTTACTGTGTTAACCACAACCAACATGTTGGATCTCTGTTTAGTTGTTACTGTGTTAACCACAACCAACATGTTGGATCTCTGTTTAGTTGTTACTGTGTTAACCACAACCAACATGCTGGATCTCTGTTTAGTTGTCACTGTGTTAACCACAACCAACATGTTGGATCTCTGTTTAGTTGTTACTGTGTTAACCACAACCAACATGCTGGATCTCTGTTTAGTTGTCACTGTGTTAACCACAACCAACATGTTGGATCTCTGTTTAGTTGTTACTGTGTTAACCACAACCAACATGCTGGATCTCTGTTTAGTTGTTACTGTGTTAACCACAACCAACATGCTGGATCTCTGTTTAGTTGTCACTGTGTTAACCACAACCAACATGTTGGATCTCTGTTTAGTTGTCACTGTGTTAACCACAACCAACATGTTGGATCTCTGTTTAGTTGTTACTGTGTTAACCACAACCAACATGTTGGATCTCTGTTTAGTTGTCACTGTGTTAACCACAACCAACATGTTGGATCTCTGTTTAGTTGTTACTGTGTTAACCACAACCAACATGTTGGATCTCTGTTTAGTTGTTACTGTGTTAACCACAACCAACATGCTGGATCTCTGTTTAGTTGTTACTGTGTTAACCACAACCAACATGTTGGATCTCTGTTTAGTTGTTACTGTGTTAACCACAACCAACATGTTGGATCTCTGTTTAGTTGTTACTGTGTTAACCACAACCAACATGTTGGATCTCTGTTTAGTTGTTACTGTGTTAACCACAACCAACATGTTGGATCTCTGTTTAGTTGTTACTGTGTTAACCACAACCAACATGTGGATCTCTGTTTAGTTGTTACTGTGTTAACCACAACCAACATGTTGGATCTCTGTTTAGTTGTTACTGTGTTAACCACAACCAACATGCTGGATCTCTGTTTAGTTGTCACTGTGTTAACCACAACCAACATGTTGGATCTCTGTTTAGTTGTTACTGTGTTAACCACAACCAACATGCTGGATCTCTGTTTAGTTGTCACTGTGTTAACCACAACCAACATGCTGGATCTCTGTTTAGTTGTTACTGTGTTAACCACAACCAACATGCTGGATCTCTGTTTAGTTGTTACTGTGTTAACCACAACCAACATGTTGGATCTCTGTTTAGTTGTTACTGTGTTAACCACAACCAACATGCTGGATCTCTGTTTAGTTGTTACTGTGTTAACCACAACCAACATGTTGGATCTCTGTTTAGTTGTCACTGTGTTAACCACAACCAACATGTTGGATCTCTGTTTAGTTGTTACTGTGTTAACCACAACCAACATGTTGGATCTCTGTTTAGTTGTTACTGTGTTAACCACAACCAACATGTTGGATCTCTGTTTAGTTGTTACTGTGTTAACCACAACCAACATGTTGGATCTCTGTTTAGTTGTTACTGTGTTAACCACAACCAACATGTTGGATCTCTGTTTAGTTGTTACTGTGTTAACCACAACCAACATGTTGGATCTCTGTTTAGTTGTTACTGTGTTAACCACAACCAACATGTTGGATCTCTGTTTAGTTGTTACTGTGTTAACCACAACCAACATGTTGGATCTCTGTTTAGTTGTTACTGTGTTAACCACAACCAACATGTTGGATCTCTGTTTAGTTGTTACTGTGTTAACCACAACCAACATGTTGGATCTCTGTTTAGTTGTTACTGTGTTAACCACAACCAACATGTTGGATCTCTGTTTAGTTGTTACTGTGTTAACCACAACCAACATGTTGGATCTCTGTTTAGTTGTCACTGTGTTAACCACAACCAACATGTTGGATCTCTGTTTAGTTGTTACTGTGTTAACCACAACCAACATGTTGGATCTCTGTTTAGTTGTTACTGTGTTAACCACAACCAACATGTTGGATCTCTGTTTAGTTGTTACTGTGTTAACCACAACCAACATGCTGGATCTCTGTTTAGTTGTTACTGTGTTAACCACAACCAACATGTTGGATCTCTGTTTAGTTGTTACTGTGTTAACCACAACCAACATGCTGGATCTCTGTTTAGTTGTTACTGTGTTAACCACAACCAACATGTTGGATCTCTGTTTAGTTGTTACTGTGTTAACCACAACCAACATGTTGGATCTCTGTTTAGTTGTTACTGTGTTAACCACAACCAACATGTTGGATCTCTGTTTAGTTGTTACTGTGTTAACCACAACCAACATGTTGGATCTCTGTTTAGTTGTTACTGTGTTAACCACAACCAACATGTTGGATCTCTGTTTAGTTGTTACTGTGTTAACCACAACCAACATGTTGGATCTCTGTTTAGTTGTTACTGTGTTAACCACAACCAACATGCTGGATCTCTGTTTAGTTGTTACTGTGTTAACCACAACCAACATGTTGGATCTCTGTTTAGTTGTTACTGTGTTAACCACAACCAACATGTTGGATCTCTGTTTAGTTGTTACTGTGTTAACCACAACCAACATGTTGGATCTCTGTTTAGTTGTTACTGTGTTAACCACAACCAACATGTTGGATCTCTGTTTAGTTGTTACTGTGTTAACCACAACCAACATGTTGGATCTCTGTTTAGTTGTTACTGTGTTAACCACAACCAACATGTTGGATCTCTGTTTAGTTGTTACTGTGTTAACCACAACCAACATGTTGGATCTCTGTTTAGTTGTTACTGTGTTAACCACAACCAACATGCTGGATCTCTGTTTAGTTGTTACTGTGTTAACCACAACCAACATGTTGGATCTCTGTTTAGTTGTTACTGTGTTAACCACAACCAACATGTTGGATCTCTGTTTAGTTGTTACTGTGTTAACCACAACCAACATGCTGGATCTCTGTTTAGTTGTTACTGTGTTAACCACAACCAACATGCTGGATCTCTGTTTAGTTGTTACTGTGTTAACCACAACCAACATGTTGGATCTCTAGTTGTTAGTAACCACAACCAACATGTTACTCTGTTTAACTGTGTTAACCAACATGTTGGATCTCTGTTTAGTTGTTACTGTGTTAACCACAACCAACATGTTGGATCTCTGTTTAGTTGTTACTGTGTTAACCACAACCAACATGTTGGATCTCTGTTTAGTTGTTACTGTGTTAACCACAACCAACATGTTGGATCTCTGTTTAGTTGTTACTGTGTTAACCACAACCAACATGTTGGATCTCTGTTTAGTTGTTACTGTGTTAACCACAACCAACATGCTGGATCTCTGTTTAGTTGTTACTGTGTTAACCACAACCAACATGTTGGATCTCTGTTTAGTTGTTACTGTGTTAACCACAACCAACATGTTGGATCTCTGTTTAGTTGTTACTGTGTTAACCACAACCAACATGTTGGATCTCTGTTTAGTTGTTACTGTGTTAACCACAACCAACATGTTGGATCTCTGTTTAGTTGTTACTGTGTTAACCACAACCAACATGTTGGATCTCTGTTTAGTTGTTACTGTGTTAACCACAACCAACATGTTGGATCTCTGTTTAGTTGTTACTGTGTTAACCACAACCAACATGCTGGATCTCTGTTTAGTTGTTACTGTGTTAACCACAACCAACATGCTGGATCTCTGTTTAGTTGTTACTGTGTTAACCACAACCAACATGCTGGATCTCTGTTTAGTTGTTACTGTGTTAACCACAACCAACATGTTGGATCTCTGTTTAGTTGTTACTGTGTTAACCACAACCAACATGCTGGATCTCTGTTTAGTTGTTACTGTGTTAACCACAACCAACATGCTGGATCTCTGTTTAGTTGTTACTGTGTTAACCACAACCAACATGTTGGATCTCTGTTTAGTTGTTACTGTGTTAACCACAACCAACATGTTGGATCTCTGTTTAGTTGTTACTGTGTTAACCACAACCAACATGTTGGATCTCTGTTTAGTTGTTACTGTGTTAACCACAACCAACATGCTGGATCTCTGTTTAGTTGTTACTGTGTTAACCACAACCAACATGCTGGATCTCTGTTTAGTTGTTACTGTGTTAACCACAACCAACATGTTGGATCTCTGTTTAGTTGTTACTGTGTTAACCACAACCAACATGCTGGATCTCTGTTTAGTTGTTACTGTGTTAACCACAACCAACATGCTGGATCTCTGTTTAGTTGTTACTGTGTTAACCACAACCAACATGTTGGATCTCTGTTTAGTTGTTACTGTGTTAACCACAACCAACATGCTGGATCTCTGTTTAGTTGTTACTGTGTTAACCACAACCAACATGCTGGATCTCTGTTTAGTTGTTACTGTGTTAACCACAACCAACATGCTGGATCTCTGTTTAGTTGTTCACTGTGTTAACCACAACCAACATGTTGGATCTCTGTTTAGTTGTTACTGTGTTAACCACAACCAACATGCTGGATCTCTGTTTAGTTGTCACTGTGTTAACCACAACCAACATGCTGGATCTCTGTTTAGTTGTTACTGTGTTAACCACAACCAACATGCTGGATCTCTGTTTAGTTGTTACTGTGTTAACCACAACCAACATGCTGGATCTCTGTTTAGTTGTTACTGTGTTAACCACAACCAACATGTTGGATCTCTGTTTAGTTGTTACTGTGTTAACCACAACCAACATGTTGGATCTCTGTTTAGTTGTTACTGTGTTAACCACAACCAACATGCTGGATCTCTGTTTAGTTGTCACTGTGTTAACCACAACCAACATGCTGGATCTCTGTTTAGTTGTTACTGTGTTAACCACAACCAACATGCTGGATCTCTGTTTAGTTGTTACTGTGTTAACCACAACCAACATGTTGGATCTCTGTTTAGTTGTTACTGTGTTAACCACAACCAACATGTTGGATCTCTGTTTAGTTGTTACTGTGTTAACCACAACCAACATGCTGGATCTCTGTTTAGTTGTCACTGTGTTAACCACAACCAACATGTTGGATCTCTGTTTAGTTGTTACTGTGTGTTAACCACAACCAACATGTTGGATCTCTGTTTAGTTGTTACTGTGTTAACCACAACCAACATGTTGGATCTCTGTTTAGTTGTCACTGTGTTAACCACAACCAACATGTTGGATCTCTGTTTAGTTGTCACTGTGTTAACCACAACCAACATGTTGGATCTCTGTTTAGTTGTTACTGTGTTAACCACAACCAACATGCTGGATCTCTGTTTAGTTGTTACTGTGTTAACCACAACCAACATGTTGGATCTCTGTTTAGTTGTTACTGTGTTAACCACAACCAACATGTTGGATCTCTGTTTAGTTGTTTCTGTGTTAACCACAACCAACATGTTGTATCTCTGTTTAGTTGTTACTCCTGTTAACCACAACCAACATGCTGGATCTCTGTTTAGTTGTTACTGTGTTAACCACAACCAACATGCTGGATCTCTGTTTAGTTGTTACTGTGTTAACCACAACCAACATGCTGGATCTCTGTTTAGTTGTTACTGTGTTAACCACAACCAACATGCTGGATCTCTGTTTAGTTGTCACTGTGTTAACCACAACCAACATGCTGGATCTCTGTTTAGTTGTCACTGTGTTAACCACAACCAACATGCTGGATCTCTGTTTAGTTGTCACTGTGTTAACCACAACCAACATGCTGGATCTCTGTTTAGTTGTTACTGTGTTAACCACAACCAACATGCTGGATCTCTGTTTAGTTGTTACTGTGTTAACCACAACCAACATGTTGGATCTCTGTTTAGTTGTTACTGTGTTAACCACAACCAACATGTTGGATCTCTGTTTAGTTGTTACTGTGTTAACCACAACCAACATGTTGGATCTCTGTTTAGTTGTTACTGTGTTAACCACAACCAACATGCTGGATCTCTGTTTAGTTGTTACTGTGTTAACCACAACCAACATGTTGGATCTCTGTTTAGTTGTTACTGTGTTAACCACAACCAACATGCTGGATCTCTGTTTAGTTGTTACTGTGTTAACCACAACCAACATGTTGGATCTCTGTTTAGTTGTTACTGTGTTAACCACAACCAACATGTTGGATCTCTGTTTAGTTGTTACTGTGTTAACCACAACCAACATGTTGGATCTCTGTTTAGTTGTTACTGTGTTAACCACAACCAACATGCTGGATCTCTGTTTAGTTGTTACTGTGTTAACCACAACCAACATGCTGGATCTCTGTTTAGTTGTTACTGTGTTAACCACAACCAACATGTTGGATCTCTGTTTAGTTGTTACTGTGTTAACCACAACCAACATGTTGGATCTCTGTTTAGTTGTTACTGTGTTAACCACAACCAACATGCTGGATCTCTGTTTAGTTGTTACTGTGTTAACCACAACCAACATGTTGGATCTCTGTTTAGTTGTTACTGTGTTAACCACAACCAACATGCTGGATCTCTGTTTAGTTGTTACTGTGTTAACCACAACCAACATGTTGGATCTCTGTTTAGTTGTTACTGTGTTAACCACAACCAACATGTTGGATCTCTGTTTAGTTGTTACTGTGTTAACCACAACCAACATGCTGGATCTCTGTTTAGTTGTTACTGTGTTAACCACAACCAACATGCTGGATCTCTGTTTAGTTGTTACTGTGTTAACCACAACCAACATGCTGGATCTCTGTTTAGTTGTTACTGTGTTAACCACAACCAACATGTTGGATCTCTGTTTAGTTGTTACTGTGTTAACCACAACCAACATGCTGGATCTCTGTTTAGTTGTTACTGTGTTAACCACAACCAACATGCTGGATCTCTGTTTAGTTGTTACTGTGTTAACCACAACCAACATGCTGGATCTCTGTTTAGTTGTTACTGTGTTAACCACAACCAACATGCTGGATCTCTGTTTAGTTGTTACTGTGTTAACCACAACCAACATGTTGGATCTCTGTTTAGTTGTTACTGTGTTAACCACAACCAACATGTTGATCTCTGTTTAGTTGTTACTGTGTTAACCACAACCAACATGCTGGATCTCTGTTTAGTTGTTACTGTGTTAACCACAACCAACATGCTGGATCTCTGTTTAGTTGTTACTGTGTTAACCACAACCAACATGCTGGATCTCTGTTTAGTTGTTACTGTGTTAACCACAACCAACATGCTGGATCTCTGTTTAGTTGTTACTGTGTTAACCACAACCAACATGCTGGATCTCTGTTTAGTTGTTACTGTGTTAACCACAACCAACATGCTGGATCTCTGTTTAGTTGTTACTGTGTTAACCACAACCAACATGTTGGATCTCTGTTTAGTTGTTACTGTGTTAACCACAACCAACATGTTGGATCTCTGTTTAGTTGTTACTGTGTTAACCACAACCAACATGCTGGATCTCTGTTTAGTTGTTACTGTGTTAACCACAACCAACATGCTGGATCTCTGTTTAGTTGTTACTGTGTTAACCACAACCAACATGTTGGATCTCTGTTTAGTTGTTACTGTGTTAACCACAACCAACATGTTGGATCTCTGTTTAGTTGTTACTGTGTTAACCACAACCAACATGCTGGATCTCTGTTTAGTTGTTACTGTGTTAACCACAACCAACATGCTGGATCTCTGTTTAGTTGTTACTGTGTTAACCACAACCAACATGCTGGATCTCTGTTTAGTTGTTACTGTGTTAACCACAACCAACATGCTGGATCTCTGTTTAGTTGTTACTGTGTTAACCACAACCAACATGCTGGATCTCTGTTTAGTTGTTACTGTGTTAACCACAACCAACATGCTGGATCTCTGTTTAGTTGTTACTGTGTTAACCACAACCAACATGCTGGATCTCTGTTTAGTTGTCACTGTGTTAACCACAACCAACATGCTGGATCTCTGTTTAGTTGTTACTGTGTTAACCACAACCAACATGCTGGATCTCTGTTTAGTTGTTACTGTGTTAACCACAACCAACATGCTGGATCTCTGTTTAGTTGTTACTGTGTTAACCACAACCAACATGCTGGATCTCTGTTTAGTTGTTACTGTGTTAACCACAACCAACATGTTGGATCTCTGTTTAGTTGTTACTGTGTTAACCACAACCAACATGCTGGATCTCTGTTTAGTTGTTACTGTGTTAACCACAACCAACATGTTGGATCTCTGTTTAGTTGTTACTGTGTTAACCACAACCAACATGCTGGATCTCTGTTTAGTTGTTACTGTGTTAACCACAACCAACATGTTGGATCTCTGTTTAGTTGTTACTGTGTTAACCACAACCAACATGTTGGATCTCTGTTTAGTTGTTACTGTGTTAACCACAACCAACATGCTGGATCTCTGTTTAGTTGTTACTGTGTTAACCACAACCAACATGTTGGATCTCTGTTTAGTTGTTACTGTGTTAACCACAACCAACATGCTGGATCTCTGTTTAGTTGTTACTGTGTTAACCACAACCAACATGCTGGATCTCTGTTTAGTTGTTACTGTGTTAACCACAACCAACATGCTGGATCTCTGTTTAGTTGTTACTGTGTTAACCACAACCAACATGCTGGATCTCTGTTTAGTTGTTACTGTGTTAACCACAACCAACATGCTGGATCTCTGTTTAGTTGTTACTGTGTTAACCACAACCAACATGCTGGATCTCTGTTTAGTTGTTACTGTGTTAACCACAACCAACATGCTGGATCTCTGTTTAGTTGTTACTGTGTTAACCACAACCAACATGTTGGATCTCTGTTTAGTTGTTACTGTGTTAACCACAACCAACATGCTGGATCTCTGTTTAGTTGTTACTGTGTTAACCACAACCAACATGCTGGATCTCTGTTTAGTTGTTACTGTGTTAACCACAACCAACATGCTGGATCTCTGTTTAGTTGTTACTGTGTTAACCACAACCAACATGCTGGATCTCTGTTTAGTTGTTACTGTGTTAACCACAACCAACATGCTGGATCTCTGTTTAGTTGTTACTGTGTTAACCACAACCAACATGCTGGATCTCTGTTTAGTTGTTACTGTGTTAACCACAACCAACATGCTGGATCTCTGTTTAGTTGTTACTGTGTTAACCACAACCAACATGCTGGATCTCTGTTTAGTTGTTACTGTGTTAACCACAACCAACATGTTGATCTCTGTTTAGTTGTTACTGTGTTAACCACAACCAACATGTTGGATCTCTGTTTAGTTGTTACTGTGTTAACCACAACCAACATGCTGGATCTCTGTTTAGTTGTTACTGTGTTAACCACAACCAACATGCTGGATCTCTGTTTAGTTGTTACTGTGTTAACCACAACCAACATGCTGGATCTCTGTTTAGTTGTTACTGTGTTAACCACAACCAACATGCTGGATCTCTGTTTAGTTGTTACTGTGTTAACCACAACCAACATGCTGGATCTCTGTTTAGTTGTTACTGTGTTAACCACAACCAACATGCTGGATCTCTGTTTAGTTGTTACTGTGTTAACCACAACCAACATGCTGGATCTCTGTTTAGTTGTTACTGTGTTAACCACAACCAACATGTTGGATCTCTGTTTAGTTGTTACTGTGTTAACCACAACCAACATGCTGGATCTCTGTTTAGTTGTTACTGTGTTAACCACAACCAACATGCTGGATCTCTGTTTAGTTGTTACTGTGTTAACCACAACCAACATGCTGGATCTCTGTTTAGTTGTTACTGTGTTAACCACAACCAACATGCTGGATCTCTGTTTAGTTGTTACTGTGTTAACCACAACCAACATGCTGGATCTCTGTTTAGTTGTTACTGTGTTAACCACAACCAACATGCTGGATCTCTGTTTAGTTGTTACTGTGTTAACCACAACCAACATGCTGGATCTCTGTTTAGTTGTTACTGTGTTAACCACAACCAACATGCTGGATCTCTGTTTAGTTGTTACTGTGTTAACCACAACCAACATGCTGGATCTCTGTTTAGTTGTTACTGTGTTAACCACAACCAACATGCTGGATCTCTGTTTAGTTGTTACTGTGTTAACCACAACCAACATGCTGGATCTCTGTTTAGTTGTTACTGTGTTAACCACAACCAACATGCTGGATCTCTGTTTAGTTGTTACTGTGTTAACCACAACCAACATGCTGGATCTCTGTTTAGTTGTTACTGTGTTAACCACAACCAACATGCTGGATCTCTGTTTAGTTGTTACTGTGTTAACCACAACCAACATGCTGGATCTCTGTTTAGTTGTTACTGTGTTAACCACAACCAACATGCTGGATCTCTGTTTAGTTGTTACTGTGTTAACCACAACCAACATGCTGGATCTCTGTTTAGTTGTTACTGTGTTAACCACAACCAACATGCTGGATCTCTGTTTAGTTGTTACTGTGTTAACCACAACCAACATGCTGGATCTCTGTTTAGTTGTTACTGTGTTAACCACAACCAACATGCTGGATCTCTGTTTAGTTGTTACTGTGTTAACCACAACCAACATGCTGGATCTCTGTTTAGTTGTTACTGTGTTAACCACAACCAACATGCTGGATCTCTGTTTAGTTGTTACTGTGTTAACCACAACCAACATGCTGGATCTCTGTTTAGTTGTTACTGTGTTAACCACAACCAACATGCTGGATCTCTGTTTAGTTGTTACTGTGTTAACCACAACCAACATGCTGGATCTCTGTTTAGTTGTCACTGTGTTAACCACAACCACTGATCTCTGTTTAGTTGTCACCACAACCAACATGCTGGATCTCTGTTTAGTTGTTACTGTGTTAACCACAACCAACATGCTGGATCTCTGTTTAGTTGTTACTGTGTTAACCACAACCAACATGCTGGATCTCTGTTTAGTTGTTACTGTGTTAACCACAACCAACATGTTGATCTCTGTTTAGTTGTTACTGTGTTAACCACAACCAACATGCTGGATCTCTGTTTAGTTGTTACTGTGTTAACCACAACCAACATGCTGGATCTCTGTTTAGTTGTTACTGTGTTAACCACAACCAACATGCTGGATCTCTGTTTAGTTGTTACTGTGTT
The DNA here is from genome assembly GCF_034236695.1 of Oncorhynchus nerka. Lineage (NCBI taxonomy): Eukaryota > Metazoa > Chordata > Actinopteri > Salmoniformes > Salmonidae > Oncorhynchus > Oncorhynchus nerka. The sequence continues at coordinate 728 of NW_027039438.1, read as the reverse complement.
AACCACAACCAACATGCTGGATCTCTGTTTAGTTGTTACTGTGTTAACCACAACCAACATGCTGGATCTCTGTTTAGTTGTTACTGTGTTAACCACAACCAACATGCTGGATCTCTGTTTAGTTGTCACTGTGTTAACCACAACCAACATGCTGGATCTCTGTTTAGTTGTCACTGTGTTAACCACAACCAACATGCTGGATCTCTGTTTAGTTGTTCACTGTGTTAACCACAACCAACATGCTGGATCTCTGTTTAGTTGTTACTGTGTTAACCACAACCAACATGCTGGATCTCTGTTTAGTTGTTACTGTGTTAACCACAACCAACATGCTGGATCTCTGTTTAGTTGTTACTGTGTTAACCACAACCAACATGCTGGATCTCTGTTTAGTTGTTACTGTGTTAACCACAACCAACATGCTGGATCTCTGTTTAGTTGTTACTGTGTTAACCACAACCAACATGCTGGATCTCTGTTTAGTTGTTACTGTGTTAAACCACAACCAACATGCTGATCTCTGTTTAGCTGTTACTGTGTTAACCACAACCAACATGGATCTCTGTTTAGTTGTTACTGTGTTAACCACAACATGCTTTAGTTGTCACTGTGTTAACCACAAACCAACATGCTGGATCTCTGTTTAGTTGTTACTGTGTTAACCACAACCAACATGCTGGATCTCTGTTTAGTTGTTACTGTGAGCACACGTAACTGAACGTAGCGCA
>NW_027039437.1:0-64654 GCF_034236695.1 Oncorhynchus nerka | reverse complement strand
AACCCTGGTCCTGAAGAGCTAAAGTTCAGGGTTTAGTTTCAGACCAGCATTAACACACCTGCGTCCTCAGTCTTGATGATCAGTAACAACTTTTGATGAGTTGGTTTAGGTGTGAGTCGGGACAAAGCCTGCACGTCCTGTCAGGACCAGGGTTGGGCTATCACAGCTTTAACCTTACAACAGGAGGTTCCACTGTTCCCCGTTCACTAACAATGTAACCCACCAGGAGGTTCTACTGTTCCCCGTTCACTAACAATGTAACCCACCTGGGGGTTCCACTGTTCCCTGTTCACTAACAATGTAACCCACCTGGGGGTTCCACTGTTCCCTGTTCACTAACAATGTAACCCACCTGGGGGATCCACTGTTCCCTGTTCACTAACAATGTAACCCACCTGGGGATCCACTGTTCCCCGTTCACTAACAATGTAACCCACCTGGGGGATCCACTGTTCCCCGTTCACTAACAATGTAACCCACCTGGGGGATCCACTGTTCCCTGTTCACTAACAATGTAACCCACCTGGGGGATCCACTGTTCCCTGTTCACTAACAATGTAACCCACCTGGGGGTTCCACTGTTCCCTGTTCACTAACAATGTAACCCACCTGGGGGATCCACTGTTCCCCGTTCACTAACAATGTAACCCACCTGGGGGATCCACTGTTCCCCGTTCACTAACAATGTAACCCACCTGGGGGATCCACTGTTCCCTGTTCACTAACAATGTAACCCACCTGGGGGATCCACTGTCTCTCGTTCACTAACAATGTAACCCACCTGGGGATCCACTGTTCCCTGTTCACTAACAATGTAACCCACCTGGGGGTTCCACTGTTCCCTGTTCACTAACAATGTAACCCACCTGGGGGATCCACTGTTCCCTGTTCACTAACAATGTAACCCACCTGGGGGATCCACTGTTCCCTGTTCACTAACAATGTAACCCACCTGGGGGATCCACTGTTCCCTGTTCACTAACAATGTAACCCACCTGGGGGTTCCACTGTTTACTAACAATGTAACCCACCTGGGGGATCCACTGTTCCCCGTTCACTAACAATGTAACCCACCTGGGGGATCCACTGTTCCCTGTTCACTAACAATGTAACCCACCTGGGGGATCCACTGTTCCCTGTTCACTAACAATGTAACCCACCTGGGGGTTCCACTGTTCCCTGTTCACTAACAATGTAACCCACCTGGGGGATCCACTGTTCCCTGTTCACTAACAATGTAACCCACCTGGGGGATCCACTGTTCCCTGTTCACTAACAATGTAACCCACCTGGGGGTTCCACTGTTTACTAACAATGCAACCCAATGTATGGTTTTCAGTCGGGTTTTTAGAAAAACATACTCCGCTGATTCATGTCTACTTTACTTGACTGACTTCATCAGGAAAGAGATTGATGAGGGAAATCTGGGTGGAATGGTACTGCTTGACCTACAGAAGGCCTTTGATACAGCTTACCACTGTCTCCTAATCTCCAAACTGGAGGCACTGGGGTTAAGCAGTATCCCTCTAGGCTGGGTAAAGTCCTATTCATCAGGAAGGGAGCGAGTAGTAGAGGTTAATGGTTCACTGTCCCAGGCACAAACCAATGAGTTGTGGCGTTCCGCACGGGAGCGTGCTTGGGCCTCTGCTGTTTTTTTTGTATATTAATGATATGTAAGATGCTTGTTCTTGCTGTCTTTTTTTTCTTTATGCGGATGACTCTACACTTCTGGTGTCTCACAAATGTAAAACTATGTTGGAGAGCATACTTAGCACAGAGTTGACTAACATTAGCAAATGGCTTGGAGATAATAAGCTATCTCTGCAATTATTTTGGGATCCAGACCTAAATTGTGTAGGTCGTCTGAAATCAGAGTGTAGTTAGGGTGAGGTGCTGACTACTAAAACCTCTGTTAGCTACTTGGGAGGTATCCTTGATGGATGCTTGGGAGGTGTGAGCATGGCCAATAAGGTGCTAGGGAAGGTTAATGACAGGCTAAGTTTTTGGCTTGAAAGTCCAAGCTGCTTGATAAGGACTCCATGAGTCTGCCCTCATTCAATGCCATTTTGACTATGCTAGTACTTCCTGGTTTGGGGGCTTATTTAAACTTATGAAGGGAAGCTCCAGATGGCCCAGAATAAGCGGGATCAGGAGCGGTATTGAAGGTGTCCCAGATTAGACTAGGTTTGGTTTACAGGAGTATTTATGGTCCTGCGCCCAGATATCTAAGTGATTATTTTCCTCGTGTTAGTGATGCACACAATCACAGCACCAGATCAGGTGTTGCTGATGTGTGCTTATCCAGGTTCAGGAGTAATGCTGGGAAAGGTACTGTCTAGTATACTGGAGCCTCAGAATGGAATGAGTTGCCTCTGTCTATAAAACAATGTCCTCTCTGGACAGCTTTAAACATAAAGTACAAATATATTTGATGTCTTCTGTGCCCATGTGAATAACCCCTATGATGTAACTGGAATGATGAGATGTTCCTCTTCTATGTTTTTGATGAGATAGATGTTCTTCTATGATTTTGATGATAGATGTTCTTCTATGTTTTTGTTTTATTATTTCACTGCCATGCTGTGTTGGATCTTGTCTAGTCATCTTGTCTCAAAAGGACCACAATGGAAATAAGTCCCAGACTTTGTGTGTTATCCTTGATGATTTTATTCATGTGCATGTATGGCTTTTAAGTTTTATGTGTGCTTGTTTTTTAAAATGGTCGAATGAATAAACTAAACTAAACACCTGGGGGGTGCCATGGCAGCTATTTTGCGCAACTAATCTCACCACACATCACAAATGTGGTTCTGTCTCCCTGTCAGACACATCGTCAGCGCCTGAGGATCGAGGGTCCCTGCGCGCCAGGCAGCTCTGAGTGCAGTGCTGGCCCAGAGCCTCCAGAGCCCAGACTACTGGATCAACCGTTCAGTGCAGAGTTCCTCCTCCACCTCCTCCTCCACCTCCTCCACCCTGTCCCACGGAGAGAATAAGACCCCCACTTCCGCGCTGGCCGACATACTGGCGAGCACACGCATAGGTGCGTCACACACACACTCTGCAAACACACACACACACACACAACCCGCACGTGCATGGGTAAGACACACACCCTACAAACGCACACACGTGTAGGTAAGACAAACACAGCCAAGCATGCATAGGTTAACCCACACAGAAACCCATTTGTAAGTCTAACATCCTGCAAATACACAGGTTTGGATGACCGACTACCCTGGTTTAGGTGTCCTATAGAATAGAGCTAAAGTCAACCATCTGAGTGTCTAACTCCCCTCTCCACCTCTTTCCTCCAGAGAACAGTGTCCCCCCAGACGTGACATCCTCAACCCCTGAGAGGCGTTCAAGGGTGGACCTGCCCCCCAATGCTATGCCCAGGGGGATGCCCCGAGGACAGAGCCGCACCAGCATGCTGGATACCACCGCTGACGGTATGCGCACATACACACACACACTGTATAACACACCACAGAACAGCGACGCGCTGGTAGAACACACTGCAGAACAGCATCAAGCTGGTACAACACACTGCAGAACAGCATCACGCTGGTACAACACACTGCAGAACAGCATCGCGCTGGTACAACACACCGCAGAACAGCATCACGCTGGTACAACACACCGCAGAACAGCATCACGCTGGTACAACACACCGCAGAACAGCATCACGCTGGTACAACACACTGCAGAACAGCATCACGCTGGTACAACACACTGCAGAACAGCATCACGCTGGTACAACACACTGCAGAACAGCATCACGCTGGTACAACACACTGCAGAACAGCATCACGCTGGTACAACACCGCAGAACAGCATCACGCTGGTACAACACACTGCAGAACAGCATCACGCTGGTACAACACACTGCAGAACAGCATCACGCTGGTACAACACACTGCAGAACAGCATCACGCTGGTACAACACACTGCAGAACAGCATCACGCTGGTACAACACACTGCAGAACAGCATCACGCTGGTACAACACACTGCAGAACAGCATCACGCTGGTACAACACACTGCAGAACAGCATCACGCTGGTACAACACACTGCAGAACAGCATCACGCTGGTACAACACACCGGCAGAACAGCATCGCGCTGGTGCAACACCGCAGAACAGCATCACGCTGGTACAACACACTGCAGAACAGCATCACGCTGGTACAACACGCGCAGAACAGCATCACGCTGGTACAACACGCAGTAGACAGCATCAGCTGGTACAACACCGCGAGAACAGCATCACGCTGGTGCCAACACACTGCAGAACAGCATCACGCTGGTACAACACACTGCAGAACAGCATCACGGCTGGTACAAGCACACCGCAGAACAGCATCGCGCTGGTACAACACACCGCAGAACAGCATCGCGCTGGTACAACACACCGCAGAACAGCATCACGCTGGTACAACACACCGCAGAACAGCATCACGCTGGTACAACACACTGCAGAACAGCATCACGCTGGTACAACACACTGCAGAACAGCATCACGCTGGTACAACACACTGCAGAACAGCATCACGCTGGTACAACACACCGCAGAACAGCATTGGTACAACACACCGCAGAACAGCATCGCGCTGGTACAACACACCGCAGAACAGCATCACGCTGGTACAACACGCAGAACAGCATAACTGGTACAACACACTGCAGAGACAACATCACACTGGTACAACACACTGCAGAACAGCATCAAGCTGGTACAACACACTGCAGAACAGCATCAAGCTGGTACAACCGCACTGCAGAACAGCATCACGCTGGTACAACACACTGCAGAACAGCATCACGCTGGTACAACACACTGCAGAACAGCATCAAGCTGGTACAACACACTGCAGAACAGCATCACGCTGGTACAACACACAGAACAGCATCACGCTGGTACAACACACTGCAGAACAGCATCACGCTGGTACACACTGCAGAACAGCATCACGCTGGTACAACACAGAAACAGCATCAAGCTGGTACAACACACTGCAGAACAGCATCACGCTGGTACAACACACTGCAGAACAGCATCACGCTGGTACAGAACAGCACACTGCAGAACAGCATCAAGCTGGTACAACACACTGCAGAACAGCATCACGCTGGTACAACACACTGCAGAACAGCATCACGCTGGTACAACACACTGCAGAACAGCATCAAGCTGGTACTGCAGAACACATCAGCTGGTGCAGAACAGCAGCTGGTACAACACACCGCAGAACAGCAAGCTGGTACCGCAGAACAGCATCGCGCTGCAGAACAGCATCGCGCTGGTCATCGCTGGTACAACACACTGCAGAACAGCATACAACACACCGCAGAACAGCATCGCTGGTACACACTGCAGAACCACACTGCAGAACAGCATCACGCTGGTGCAGAACAGCACAACAGCACACTGCAGAACAGCATCAAGCTGGTACAACACACTGCAGAACAGCAATTACAACACACTGCAGAACAGCATCAAGCTGGTACAACACACTACAGATAGCATCAAGCTGGTACAACACACTACAGGAACAGCATCAAGCTGGTACAAAATGAATGTACAACACACTGCAGAACAGCATCACGCTGGTACAGCACACTGCAGAATTTTTTTAAATGAATGTAATCTGTTTTTCTCAGAGATAATGGTACATTGACTAAACAACATTAAATTAATCTCATCCTCATTCCAGTTGTGTTGAGAATGCTGCTAACATTCTATATTTTGTTCTTTTTGGGGTGATCTGTTTTCTGTCGTACGTGTCATGTCTTTCATTACAAAGGAAACAGAAAAGGTCATATGAATCCAACTGTGAGGGGAGGGTCTGGGGAGGGGTGATGGAGTCGTCTGTCCTGTCTGTTTGTCTACTCTTCACAGAGAAATACCCTTCTGTTTTTGACCCCAAGTTTAGTTCTACTATATCTACCTGTGCTGCTTTCAAAGCACAGGCCATGTTGACCCTTTACTGTGTGTGTGCGTGTGTGTATGTGTGTGTGTGTGTGTGTGTGTGTGTGTGTGTGCAGTTATGCATGCTTGTGTTGTTTGTGTCTCTGTATGATCGTGACTGAGTGTGTGTGTCTATGCTCACTTGTCTATGATCATGTGTGTAATTCCCTTCCTCCTGCCTCTACCTCTGTCCTGCCTCTACCTCTGTCCTGCCTCTACCTCCGTGTCCAGGTGTACCAGTAAACAGCCGTGTTTCACTAAGATCCAGCAGCTACTCAACACTCTGAAACGGCCCAAGAGACCTCCGCCTCAGTGACTTCTTCCCTGGACTGACTCAGAGGAGATCGTAGAGGGTAAGATGCAAAGGACCCACTCCAGTACTTCAGAAAATATTCCAACATTCCCAGAGGAAGTACTACTTAAGTAGTTTTTGTGGTATCTGTACTTTACTATTTATATTTTTTGGCAACTTTTATTTTTACTTCACTACATTCCTATAGAAAATAATGTACTTTTACTCCATACATTTTCCCTGACACCCAAAGTACTCGTTACATTTTGACAGGAAAATGGTCCAATTCACACACTTATCAAAAGAACATCCCTGGTTGTCCCTACTGCCTCTGATCTGGTGGACTCACTAAACACAAACACTTTGTTTGTAAATGGTGTCTGAGTGTTGAGTTTGCCCTGGCTATCCGTCAATAAAAATAAATCAAATTGAGCCTTCTGGTTTACTTTAATATAAGGAAGTTGAAATTATTTATACTTTCACTTATGTTACTTAAGTACATTTGAGTAATTCCATGTACTTTTGATATTTATATTTAAAGTATATTCCTGAAAATGATGTAGTAGTGGAAAGTAGATATCTGTCTCTTTTATTAGTCTTCATTAAACCAGTAGAAAACTCAACTTTACTCTTGTTTTTTTTATACTCTTTCCTTTTCTTCCCCATTTTCTTCTCCCATGCCTTATTCTTTCCTCCTTCCATCCCTCTTTCCTCATCTATCCATCCCGTCCCTGTGATCTTCTCCTACTCTGCCCTCTCCGTAGTGCCCCAGCCGGACCCCAACACCCCCAGGCCAGAGGGCCGTCAGATCATCCCAGTGAAGGGGGAGCCCCTGGGGGTAGTCAGTAACTGGCCCCCGGCCCTGCAGGCTGCCCTGGCACGTTGGGGGGCTTCACAGGCCAAGAGCCCCGCTCTCACCACCCTGGACGTTACCGGGAAACCCCTCTACACGCTGACGTACGGTAGGTCTCACCGTCTGACATGGCACGCGGCTCCCTATATGACGGAATAGGGAGACATTTCAGGCTAACCCAGTCTCAGATTGGACTTCTTTAGTTTATAACTAATGTTTTGTAGTTCAGAAGATCACCCTCCTCTCAGTCAATCTATGGAGAGCTGAGGTCATATATTCTCCTCTGAGAAATTGCTCTTCTCTCTCTCGCTTTCTCTCTCTGTCTCAGGTAAACTGTGGAGCCGCAGTCTGAAGCTGGCCTACACTCTGTTAAACAAACTGGGCACGAAGAACGAACCTGTCCTGAGACCTGGAGATAGGGTACATGGTGAAAACACACAGCCACACAGACACAGATAACTTCCTCCACTCTTCTCTCCTTCACGCTTTACCAACACACAGCCATTCAGACAGGATGACAGACACAGACTTCCTCCACTCTTCTCTCCTTCACGCTTTACCAACACACAGCCATTCAGACAGGATGACACAGACACAGACTTCCTCCACTCTTCTCTCCTTCACGCTTTACCAGCACACAGCCATTCAGACAGGATGACACAGACTTCCTCCACTCTTCTCTCCTTCACGCTTTACCAGCACACAGCCATTCAGACAGGATGACACAGACACAGACTTCCTCCACTCTTCTCTCCTTCACGCTTTACCAGCACACAGCCACACAGACAGGATGACACAGACACAGATAACTTCCTCCACTCTTCTCTCCTTCACGCTTTACCAGCACACAGCCACACAGACAGGATGACACAGACTTCCTCCACTCTTCTCTCCTTCACGCTTTACCAACACACAGCCACACAGACAGGATGACACAGACACAGATAACTTCCTCCACTCTTCTCTCCTTCACGCTTTACCAACACACAGCCACACAGACAGAATGACACAGACACAGATTACTTCCTCCACTCTTCTCTCCTTCACGCTTTACCAACACACAGCCACACAGACAGGATGACACAGACACAGATAACTTCCTCCACTCTTCTCTCCTTCACGCTTTACCAACACACAGCCACACAGACAGGATGACACAGACACAGATTACTTCCTCCACTCTTCTCTCCTTCACGCTTTACCAACACACAGCCACACAGACAGGATGACACAGACACAGATTACTTCCTCCACTCTTCTCTCCTTCACGCTTTACCAACACACAGCCACACAGACAGGATGACACAGACACAGATAACTTCCTCCACTCTTCTCTCCTTCACGCTTTACCAACACACAGCCACACAGACAGGATGACACAGACTTCCTCCACTCTTCTCTCCTTCACGCTTTACCAACACACAGCCACACAGACAGGATGACACAGACACAGATTACTTCCTCCACTCTTCTCTCCTTCACGCTTTACCAGCACACAGCCACACAGACAGGATGACACAGACTTCCTCCACTCTTCTCTCCTTCACGCTTTACCAACACACAGCCACACAGACAGGATGACACAGACAAAGATTACTTCCTCCACTCTTCTCTCCTTCACGCTTTACCAACACACAGCCACACAGACAGGATGACACAGACACAGATTACTTCCTCCACTCTTCTCTCCTTCACGCTTTACCAACACACAGCCACACAGACAGGATGACACAGACACAGATTACTTCCTCCACTCTTCTCTCCTTCACGCTTTACCAACACACAGCCACACAGACAGGATGACACAGACACAGACTTCCTCCACTCTTCTCTCCTTCACGCTTTACCAACACACAGCCACACAGACAGGATGACACAGACACAGACTTCCTCCACTCTTCTCTCCTTCACGCTTTACCAACACACAGCCACACAGACAGGATGACACAGACACAGATTACTTCCTCCACTCTTCTCTCCTTCACGCTTTACCAACACACAGCCACACAGACAGGATGACACAGACACAGATTACTTCCTCCACTCTTCTCTCCTTCACGCTTTACCAGCACACAGCCACACAGACAGGATGACACAGACACAGATTACTTCCTCCACTCTTCTCTCCTTCACCCTTTACCAGCACACAGCCACACAGACACAGATTACTTCCTCCACTCTTCTCTCCTTCACGCTTTACCAGCACACAGCCACACAGACAGGATGACACAGACACAGACTTCCTCCACTCTTCTCTCCTTCACGCTTTACCAACACACAGCCACACAGACAGGATGACACAGACACAGATTACTTCCTCCACTCTTCTCTCCTTCACGCTTTACCAGCACACAGCCACACAGACAGGATGACACAGACACAGATTACTTCCTCCACTCTTCTCTCCTTCACGCTTTACCAGCACACAGCCACACAGACACAGATTACTTCCTCCACTCTTCTCTCCTTCACGCTTTACCAGCACACAGCCACACAGACAGGATGACACAGACAGACTTCCTCCACTCTTCTCTCCTTCACGCTTTACCAACACACAGACAGGATGACACAGACACAGATTACTTCCTCCACTCTTCTCTCCTTCACGCTTTACCAGCACACAGCCACACAGACAGGATGACACAGACACAGATTACTTCCTCCACTCTTCTCTCCTTCACGCTTTACCAGCACACAGCCACACAGACACAGATTACTTCCTCCACTCTTCTCTCCTTCACGCTTTACCAGCACACAGCCACACAGACAGGATGACACAGACACAGACTTCCTCCACTCTTCTCTCCTTCACGCTTTACCAGCACACAGCCACACAGACACAGATTACTTCCTCCACTCTTCTCTCCTTCACGCTTTACCAGCACACAGCCACACAGACAGGATGACACAGACAGACTTCCTCCACTCTTCTCTCCTTCACGCTTTACCAACACACAGACAGGATGACACAGACACAGATTACTTCCTCCACTCTTCTCTCCTTCACGCTTTACCAGCACACAGCCACACAGACAGGATGACACAGACAGACTTCCTCCACTCTTCTCTCCTTCACGCTTTACCAACACACAGACAGGATGACACAGACACAGATTACTTCCTCCACTCTTCTCTCCTTCACGCTTTACCAGCACACAGCCACACAGACAGGATGACACAGACACAGATTACTTCCTCCACTCTTCTCTCCTTCACGCTTTACCAGCACACAGCCACACAGACACAGATTACTTCCTCCACTCTTCTCTCCTTCACGCTTTACCAGCACACAGCCACACAGACAGGATGACACAGACACAGACTTCCTCCACTCTTCTCTCCTTCACGCTTTACCAACACACAGCCACACAGACAGGATGACACAGACACAGATTACTTCCTCCACTCTTCTCTCCTTCACGCTTTACCAGCACACAGCCACACAGACAGGATGACACAGACACAGACTTCCTCCACTCTTCTCTCCTTCACGCTTTACCAACACACAGCCACACAGACAGGATGACACAGACACAGATTACTTCCTCCACTCTTCTCTCCTTCACGCTTTACCAGCACACAGCCACACAGACAGGATGACACAGACACAGACTTCCTCCACTCTTCTCTCCTTCACGCTTTACCAACACACAGCCACACAGACAGGATGACACAGACACAGATTACTTCCTCCACTCTTCTCTCCTTCACGCTTTACCAGCACACAGCCACACAGACAGGATGACACAGACACAGACTTCCTCCACTCTTCTCTCCTTCACGCTTTACCAACACACAGCCACACAGACAGGATGACACAGACACAGATTACTTCCTCCCTCTTCTCTCCTTCACGCTTTACCAGCACACAGCCACACAGACAGGATGACACAGACACAGACTTCCTCCACTCTTCTCTCCTTCACGCTTTACCAACACACAGCCACACAGACAGGATGACACAGACACAGATTACTTCCTCCACTCTTCTCTCCTTCACGCTTTACCAGCACACAGCCACACAGACAGGATGACACAGACACAGACTTCCTCCACTCTTCTCTCCTTCACGCTTTACCAGCACACAGCCACACAGACAGGATGACACAGACACAGACTTCCTCCACTCTTCTCTCCTTCACGCTTTACCAGCACACAGCCACACAGACAGGATGACACAGACACAGACTTCCTCCACTCTTCTCTCCTTCACGCTTTACCACATTGAGTGATTGATGTTTATTTAAAAACATGATCTGTGTCTTCTCCATGCAATGCACAGACAACACAATAAACAATATAAGATATTCCCCATTGTGATGCAGGTTGACGTGTATTGTCATGAATCTTGCCCTGGAGGCAGAACTGAGCGATTTACGCTAGATGGACCAGATGCAAAGTCAAAATTGGCAAAATCGTAAAATTTCATGAAAACAAATATTTGTTTTTTTGTTCTTAATTTAAGGTTAGGCATTAGGGTTAGCAGTGTGGTTGGGGTTAAGGGTAGGGTTAAAATCAGATTTTATGGCTTTGTGGCTGTGCCAGCTTGTGACCACTCTGCAGAGCTCCCTCCAGTGCATGAGTCATCCCAGTAAATGCCAACCTGCCATTGTGTGATGCTGTACTGTGTCTGAAACTGTACTGTCTATCCCCTAGGTGGCATTGGTGTACCCTAACACAGACCCTGCGATGTTCTGGGTGGCCTTCTATGGCTGTCTCCTAGCAGAGGTCATCCCTGTACCCATAGAGGTGCCACTGTCTCGACAGGTTTGGACTTCAATACCCACTCAGTCATATCTGGGTTCAAATTCTATTTAATGAACTATAATAACATCCCTTGATATTACACAGCAAAATACAGTGGCATTTATTAAGTCATGATCTAGATTTCCTTTGTCCTTTTCAAATGCTTATTTGTGTTTCACAACTCAGGACGCAGGCAGTCTTCAGATTGGCTTCCTATTGGGCAGCTGTGGGGTGGGCCTCGCCCTGACCAGTGAGATCTGTCTTAAAGGACTGCCCAAGACTCCCCAGGGAGAGATCATGCAGTTCAAAGGTCAGCACGTATTGCTGCTAGATGTCCATTATATTGTGGGTAGGTAGACGTCCGTGGTCATGTGGGTAGGTAGACGTCATGTGGGTAGGTAGACGTCACGTGGTCATGTGGGTAGGTAGACGTCACGTGGTCATGTGGGTAGGTAGACGTCACGTGGTCATGTGGGTAGGTAGACGTCACGTGGTCATGTGGGTAGGTAGACGTCACGTGGTCATGTGGGTAGGTAGGCGTCACGTGGTCATGTGGGTAGGTAGGCGTCACGTGGTCATGTGGGTAGGTAGCGTCGTGGTCATGTGGGTAGGTAGGCGTCCGTGGTCATGTGGGTAGGTAGACGCCATGCGTGGTCATGTGGGTAGGTAGACGTCCGTGGTCATGTGGGTAGGTAGCGTCCGTGGTCATGTGGGTAGGTAGGCGTCCGTGGTCATGTGGGTAGGTAGGCGTCCGTGGTCATGTGGGTAGGTAGACGTCACGTGGTCATGTGGGTAGGTAGGCGTCCACGTGGTCATGTGGGTAGGTAGACGTCACGTGGTCATGTGGGTAGGTAGACGTCACGTGGTCATGTGGGTAGGTAGGACGTCACGTGGTCATGTGGGTAGGTAGACGTCCGTGGTCATGTGGGTAGGTAGACGTCCGTGGTCATGTGGGTAGGTGACGTCCGTGGTCATGTGGGTAGGTAGACGTCCGTGGTCATGTGGGTAGGTAGGCGTCACGTGGTCATGTGGGTAGGTAGGCGTCACGTGGTCATGTGGGTAGGTAGCGTCACGTGGTCATGTGGGTAGGTAGGCGTCCGTGGTCATGTGGGTAGGTAGGCGTCACGTGGTCATGTGGGTAGGTGAGGCGTCATGTGGGTAGGTAGACGTCCGTGGTCATGTGGGTAGGTAGGCGTCATGTGGGTAGGTAGGCGTCACGTGGTCATGTGGGTAGGTAGCGTCCGTGGTCATGTGGGTAGGTAGGCGTCACGTGGTCATGTGGGTAGGTAGGCGTCACGTGGTCATGTGGGTAGGTAGGCGTCCGTGGTCATGTGGGTAGGTAGGCGTCCGTGGTCATGTGGGTAGGTAGACGTCCGTGGTCATGTGGGTAGGTAGACGTCCGTGGTCATGTGGGTAGGTAGACGTCCGTGGTCATGTGGGTAGGTAGACGTCACGTGGTCATGTGGGTAGGTAGACGTCACGTGGTCATGTGGGTAGGTAGACGTCACGTGGTCATGTGGGTAGGTAGACGTCCGTGGTCATGTGGGTAGGTAGACGTCCGTGGTCACGTGGGTAGGTAGACGTCACGTGGTCACGTGGGTAGGTAGACGTCACGTGGGTAGGTAGACGTCACGTGGGTAGGTAGACGTCACGTGGGTAGGTAGACGTCACGTGGGTAGGTAGACGTCACGTGGGTCGGTAGACGTCACGTGGGTAGGTAGACGTCACGTGGGTAGGTAGACGTCACGTGGGTAGGTAGACGTCTGTGGTCATGTGGGTAGGTAGACGTCCGTGGTCATGTGGGTAGGTAGACGCCACGTGGTCATGTGGGTAGGTAGACGTCCGTGGTCATGTGGGTAGGTAGACGTCCGTGGTCATGTGGGTAGGTAGACGTCCGTGGTCATGTGGGTAGGTAGACGTCCGTGGTCATGTGGGTAGGTAGACGTCACGTGGTCATGTGGGTAGGTAGACGTCACGTGGTCATGTGGGTAGGTAGACGTCACGTGGTCATGTGGGTAGGTAGACGTCACGTGGTCATGTGGGTAGGTAGACGTCACGTGGTCATGTGGGTAGGTAGACGTCCGTGGTCATGTGGGTAGGTAGACGTCCGTGGTCATGTGGGTAGGTAGACGTCCGTGGTCATGTGGGTAGGTAGACGTCCGTGGTCATGTGGGTAGGTAGACGTCACGTGGTCATGTGGGTAGGTAGACGTCACGTGGTCATGTGGGTAGGTAGACGTCCGTGGTCATGTGGGTAGGTAGACGTCACGTGGTCATGTGGGTAGGTAGACGTCATGTGGGTAGGTAGACGTCCGTGGTCATGTGGGTAGGTAGACGTCATGTGGGTAGGTAGACGTCACGTGGTCATGTGGGTAGGTAGACGTCCGTGGTCATGTGGGTAGGTAGACGTCACGTGGTCATGTGGGTAGGTAGACGTCACGTGGTCATGTGGGTAGGTAGACGTCCGTGGTCATGTGGGTAGGTAGACGTCCGTGGTCATGTGGGTAGGTAGACGTCCGTGGTCATGTGGGTAGGTAGACGTCCGTGGTCATGTGGGTAGGTAGACGTCCGTGGTCATGTGGGTAGGTAGACGTCACGTGGTCATGTGGGTAGGTAGGCGTCCGCGTGGTCATGTGGGTAGGTAGACGTCACGTGGTCATGTGGGTAGGTAGGCGTCCGTGGTCATGTGGGTAGGTAGGCGTCACGTGGTCATGTGGGTAGGTAGGCGTCATGTGGGTAGGTAGACGTCCGTGGTCATGTGGGTAGGTAGGCGTCATGGGTAGGTAGACGTCACGTGGTCATGTGGGTAGGTAGACGTCCGTGGTCATGTGGGTAGGTAGGCGTCACGTGGTCATGTGGGTAGGTAGGCGTCACGTGGTCATGTGGGTAGGTAGACGTCCGTGGTCATGTGGGTAGGTAGCGTCCGTGGTCATGTGGGTAGGTAGACGTCCGTGGTCATGTGGGTAGGTAGACGTCCGTGGTCATGTGGGTAGGTAGACGTCACGTGGTCATGTGGGTAGGTAGACGTCACGTGGTCATGTGGGTAGGTAGACGTCACGTGGTCATGTGGGTAGGTAGACGTCCGTGGTCACGTGGGTAGGTAGACGTCACGTGGTCACGTGGGTAGGTAGACGTCACGTGGGTAGGTAGACGTCACGTGGGTAGGTAGACGTCACGTGGGTAGGTAGACGTCACGTGGGTAGGTAGACGTCACGTGGGTCGGTAGACGTCACGTGGGTAGGTAGACGTCACGTGGGTAGGTAGACGTCACGTGGGTAGGTAGACGTCTGTGGTCATGTGGGTAGGTAGACGTCACGTGGTCATGTGGGTAGGTAGACGTCACGTGGTCATGTGGGTAGGTAGACGTCACGTGGTCATGTGGGTAGGTAGACGTCACGTGGTCATGTGGGTAGGTAGACGTCACGTGGTCATGTGGGTAGGTAGACGTCACGTGGTCATGTGGGTAGGTAGACGTCCGTGGTCATGTGGGTAGGTAGACGTCCGTGGTCATGTGGGTAGGTAGATGTATGCCCACTAATGTTCCTAATAGCACCGTTTAATAGCTACAACTTTTGGATCTTTGTCCGGTCATCAAACTGACTTCTAGTAGTGGCCTGTGTATACATTATGCTGATGGTGGTGTTCTGCCTCCCAGGTTGGCCCCGTATGAAGTGGGTAGTGACAGACACCAAGTACCTGACCAAGCCATCTAAAGACTGGCAGCCCCACATCCCCACCGCCAACACAGACACAGCTTATATCGAGGTGAGACGTGTCCTGAACATTGTGTGTATTTTATGAAGAAAAAAAAAACTAGTTTGTCGTTTTGTGTATGTCTGTTTTTCTTGTGTTCTTTTACTTGTGTATCGTTTGGCACTGACCACATTTAGTCGACTGGCTGTTGGTCCACCGAGATTTCTTTAGTCGAGCAACAACAACAACATAAAACAGACATCTACAGTGGTTCCTCCTTTAAAAGTTGTGATCTTACACCGTGGGACTTAGAGGTACCCAGTGTCACGGCTTCATTGCTCCAGACCACCACAAGGGGGAGATGGAGCACTCATTATGCATTTGGGTCCCAAGGTTTTTATATGACCAATCATATCGAGTGGTTCCAATGACACATTTTTCCCTGGTGACTTCAGCAAAGATGGATGACAAAACATTACGGGGAAGAAAATATAAGTAGTTATAACGAGTCAAGCAAAAAATGTACAATTGAAAGAAATATGTTAGTTAATGTAGACACTAACGATTGTGCATATTTTTTTTTGTCATATAGTGATTTTCATAAATTTACTGTAATTTTTTTTTTTTCAGCCATATCCAATACCAGGTGTATCAAACTCATTCATTATACACTTCAACAGTGTTTACCACTCCTGCTCCTGGGACATCAATGATTACACATTGTAACTATGCAACAGACTGGGAAAATGACGGGCTATTTGCTCTGAGACCGGCATAATAATGTAATGAAACAAGCAGAAAGCAGGTTTCAAACCCTCAACATTCTAGACCGAAGTCCAGTACGCTATCGACTGTGCCCAAATGTATTAATTGGGGTTTTGGCCGATTTTGTGGCTAAAACACTTTATCAATTGGAATCTTTAACGTGGAAAGGGGAACACGAGATTAACTGCTACAAAAAAAACTGCTAAAGAACACTAATGTTCACAACTACATATACTTTGAAGTCGTGAAAAGTGGGAGATGCGGTCAGGAATCACTGGCATGGTTTATCATCGGACCCAGCTTTGCCAGCTGAATTCAAGAATCCACCGCTTATTGTATATAGGAGAGGTCACACAAAAAAATCAGCCAGGCTCTTTTACGTCCTCTTCCAAATGGTAGCTATAAATGCAGAGGTTGCACACAGTGCAACAATATGATGAAGTGTGAATATTTCTGCCACCCACATACAGGAAAACAGTTGCTAATAAATGACATTATTACGTGTTCCACCACCCATGTTATCTACATTATTAAATGTCCACGTGGGCTGTGCTATGTAGGTAAAACCTCTCGTTCTCTCAAACAGAATCAGTGAACATAAAAGTTCAATTAGGAGAAATGACAGGGATTGTCCAGTCTCAGTACATTTTAATGACCTAAAACATGACATTTCTACCCTTTTTATTTTTTGTATTTTTAGATTTTGTGGCATAGAGATACCACTGTAATCATGGTGTACAAGACACCTGTCTGAGTGGACTGATGCTTTGTGTAGGCCGTTGGGATGGCACAGTCCATCAGTCTGATGTGCTACTGAAATTCCTTCTGGTTATATTATGTAAGAAAAATTGGGAAAACATAAGTAAAAATATTATTTCATGACAAATGCTCTTTCTCCTGTGTTGGATAGTGGGTCGCTGTCAGGTGTCCCCGGTTTTGAAACGTAAAGTTAACCAGCATATTGGTGTTGAGAACAATGCGGTGAAGGCAGCAGCGAAATTATGAGATGAGAAAACAGCCCTTACCTTTATTGTCTAAGAAAAGTCAGGAGAAAGGAAACCTCAACTTAATTAGGTCTATAGTCAATAACCTAACTGTTAAATGTGCCTGGCTTTATAAATCATCCACATATATCTACAGAAATAAGACCGATCCTGATTCTCTTGCCTGTATGAGTGTTTGTTTAACCTGTCTAGGACTGGGGAACGGGAATCCCGTTCCGCTAGTGGAACCTTTCGCCAACAGCCAAGAAATTGCAGGGCGCCAAATACAAAATCAACAGAATTCTCATAAATCACATTTCTCAAACATACAAGTATTAGGCACCATTTTAAAGATACAATTCTCGTTAATCCAGCCACATTGTCTGATTTAAAAAATGCTTTACAGGGAAAGCTCCACAAACGATTATGTTAGGTCACCACCGACTCACAGAAAAGCCCAGCCATTTTTCAAGCCAAAGAGAGGAGTCACAAAAAGGACAAATAGAGAGAAAATGAATCACTAACCTTTGATCTTCATCAGATGACACTCATAGGACTTCATGTTACACAATACATGTATGTTTTGTTCGGTAAAGTTCATATTTATATCCAAAAATCTTATTTTACATTGGCGTGTTACATTCAGTAGTTCCAAAACATGTAGTGATATTGCAGAGAGCCACATTAATTCACAGAAATACTCATAATAAATGTTGATGAAAATACAACTATTATACATTAAACTTTAGATACACTTCTCCTTAATGCAACCACTGTGTCAGATTTTTTTTTACTTTAAGGAAAAAGCATAATCTGAGAACGGTGCTCAGAGCCCAAACCAGCCAGAGAAATATCCGCCATGTTGGGTAGTCAACATTATTCATAAATAGCATTATAAATATTCACTTACCTTTGATGATCTTCATCAGAATGCACTCCTAGGAATCGCAGTTCCACAATAAATGCTTGTTTTGTTCGTTAATGTCCATTTATGTCCAATATTTTCTTTTGTTTGGGCGTTTGGTAAACAAATCCAAGAGCGCGATCTGGTCCATTCGGACGAAACGTTCAAAAAAGTTATATTACAGGACGAAGAAACTTGTCAAACTAAGTATAGAATCAATCTTCAGGATGTTTTGTCATAAAAGTTCAATAATGTTCCAACCGGAGAATTCCATTGTCTGTAGAAAAGCTATGGAACGAGAGCTAACTCTCGTGACCGCGCGTCATGAGGCTGTGACACTCTGCCAGACCAAAGAGCTCTCATCCGGTCCCACTTCACAGTGGAAGCCTCATTCAAGTTTCTAAAAACGGTTGACATCTAGTGGAAGCCTTAGGAAGTGCATCTTGACCCATATCTCACTGTTTTTTTTGATAGGGCTGAGTTCAAAACTACAAACCTCAGATTTCCCACTTCCTGTTTGGATTTTTTCTCAGGTTTTTGCCTGCCATATGAGTTATGTTATACTCACAGACATCATTCAAACAGTTTTAGAAACTTCAGAGTTTTCTATCCAATACTAATAATAATATGCATATATTAGCATCTGGGGCTGAGTAGGAGGCAGTTCACTCTGGGCACGCTATTCATCCAAAAGTGAAAATGCCGCCCCCTATCCCAAAGAAGTTAATAGCCTACTGATTCCGTGACCACCAAGCCTCACGCAACCCACATGTTCGATAAAAAATATTTTTTAATCTTTGCTATGCTGTACTAAAGGCTTTACCATTTTTTTCATCTATAAGTCTTTGCTAGATAAAGCTCTGCCTTATCTCACTGGTCATGATAACAACACCCACCCGTAGCATGCGCTCCAGCAGGTATATCTCACTGGTCATTCCCAAAGCCAACACCTTTGGCCGCCTTTCTATCCAGTTGTTCTCTGCTGCCAATTACTGGAACAAATTGATAAATCTCTGTAGCAGGAGTCTTATATCTCCCTCTCTAACTTTAAGCATCAGCTATCTGAGCAGCTTAACGATCGCTGCAGCTGTTCATATCCCATCTGTAAATAACCCATCCAACTATCTACCTCATCCCCATATTGTTTTTGCCTTTTTTTGATATTTTGCACCCCAGCATATCTACTTGCACATCATCATCTGCACATCTATCACTCCAGTGTTCATTTGCTAAATTGTAATGACTTTGCCACTGTGGCCTTTTTATTGCCTTATCTCTTTACTCCATTTGCACACACTGTATATAGATTTTTCTATTGTTATTGACTGTACTTTTGTTTATCCCATGTGTAACTGTTGATTTTTGTCGCACTGCTTTGCTTTATCTTGGCCAGGTCGCAGTTGTAAATGAGAACTTGTTCTCAACTAGCCTACCTGGTTAAATAAATAAAGGTGAAATAAAAAAATAAATTATTCTCTGGTATTATTTATAATTTATTTATTTAATGTTTACACTGTTCCAAATTGTCAAGAGAATTATTGTTATTAATAATAACCCTCCTTTTTCCTTGATCTCCTTCCTATCACTATTATTATTATTATTATCATCATTATTATAATAAGTCATGTCATCATCATTAGTAGGCAGGGTATAGCAGCCTTGTATAACCACCATCGATCTGTAGGCCTAAGAGCGCATTCTGTTTAGTCTTAACACCCTAACTTACTTAGGACTATATTTCAATACTTCTACGGGCTACTGTATCAATCTATCATGAATTCATTAATGTCATCACACAGTATACGAGTCATTCATGATTTGAAATGCAATCAAGAATTTAATTAAAATAAAATAAAGCCACTGTTGAATAATTTGCATAAACAATAAATAGGCCTAAACTGCTCCATTTCAGAAAATGTATTCACGGTACGCTCATTTCTTTTGTTTACATTGTTCCTAACGGTCAGAAAAATGACATTAATCTAACAGCACCTGTTTGGCACATAATAATAATAATAATAACATAATATGCACACAGCGTTTGCTCCTTACCTTATTTTCTTGATCTGCAGTATTTTCCACAACTAACTTCTCCTTTACCTCCTGAGCAACCAGTAAACATTCTCCTATTTCCAGTTTGTCACGTCCTCTGCATCCAGTTTGCTGTCACATGTTATGGGGTTCAGAGTTTATAACCAATTTATTGATTTGATTTAGATATGCTATAAGTCAGTCCCACTGGTCACCATAGCAGCACCCACCCGTAGCACGCGCTACAGCAGGTATATTTCACTGGCCATCCCCAAAGCCAATTCCTACTTTGGCCGCCTTTCCTTCCAGTTCTCTGCTGCCATCGACTGGAACGAACTGCAAAAATCACTGAAGCTGAAGACTCATATCTCCCTCACTAACTTTAAGCACCAGCTGTCAGAACAGCTCACAGATCACTGCACCTGTACATAGGCCATCTGTAAATAGCCCATCCAACCTACCTCATCCCCATACTGTATTTATCTTGCTCCTTTGCACCCCAGTATATCTACTTGCACATTCATCTTCTGCATATCTATCACTCCAGTGTTTAGTTGCTATATTGTAATTATTTAGCCACTATGGCCTATTTATTGCCTTACCTCCCTAATCCTACCTCATTTGCAGACAGTGTATATATACTTTTTCTATTGTATTATTGACTTATGTTTGTTTATTCCATGTGTAACTCTGTGTTGTTTGTGTCTCACTGCTTTGCTTTGTCTTGGCCAGGTCGCAGTTGTAAATGAGAACTTGTTCTCAACTAGCCTACCTGGTTGAATAAAGGTGAAAAATACAAATAAAAATGGGCCACGTGATGCATACATGTGTAAAGAGAGCAAGAGTTGAGGGATGGGGGATGTTTTACCCAAACAAATGAGGAGTTTCGGTCACAACTTTTCAGTCGGAAATTGCATTTTATTATGTTTTCGCTTCATTAACACGGACAGTGCGATGCACTTTGATGCTCTGTGGTGGTCGTTGCAGCAAGGAGGAGAGCGAGACAATGGGTGCTAGTCACACAGTCACTCGCTTTCTTTTTAAATTTTATTTAACACAGCGCAGCAAGTTTGCGCCAGGCCCGGAACAATCAAATCAATTGCGGTCGGACTCCCTCTCGTCATTTGTGTGTCTTAATTATTTAATCAAACAGTGCGCTTAAAGCATCAGACAAGCTCAGTGAATATAGCTGATTTGATTAAAACACATAGGATGTGTCTATATATGGAAAAATGCGTATAAAAATTTCAGCAAATCGATTGGTCGAAACAGCAGACGACTCTTGGTCGACCAAGATTTGTTTTTAGTCGGGGACAGCCCTAGTATCGCTGATTTATTTTGTGATTGCATTTATTTCTTTACCTCTGTTGTTCTGTTCTCTCAGTACAAGGCCAGTAAAGAGGGACGGTGATGGAGTAGCCGTGTCTAAGATAGCCTTGTTGACACACTGTCAAGCCCTGACACAGGCCTGCAACTACTGTGAAGGTAAGTGCATGATTAACACACACCATTGAGCCCGTCCTCCTATAGCCGCTCTCTCGCACGCTCTCTCTCTATATATTTATATATATATATACATATACTCACTCAGATCAGCTTTTAGACAAAGAGCACTTTAGCCTCTTTGTCTCAGAGAACATTAGATCCATGAGGGAATCCACAGAGGCAGGCAGGCAACCAGACTGTTCCTGGAACACAGTGTTGCCTTTGTCCACAGTTAAATCAGCTATATTGTAGACTTATCATGTGATATGAAGCTGTTGTTACATGTCCTGTGGTAACCTCGCTATATGGAGAATGTACTGTTGGTATCCTTGAAGTGTCTGTGTATCTGTAACCTTTCAAATGTTTGAATCCTTTATGACTGTGATGTGCATTGAAATAAAGTATTTCAAATGTTTGTGTCTCTCTCAGGAGAAACGTTGGTCAATGTCCTTGACTGTAAGAAGGACATGGGCTTGTGGCACGGGGTGCTAACCAGTGTCATGAACAGGATCCACACCATCACTGTACCCTACGCTGTCATGAAGGCCTGTCCCATGTCCTGGGTGCAAAGAGTCCACATACACAAAGGTAAGGCTACAGTTAGCTATAACTTTTATATTGAAAACTGCATAGACACTAGCACGCATTAGCATCCTAAACGGCATGCTATGGATTAAGGTAGTCTGGGTCGTGTTCATTAGGAAACATTGTAGCAAAACTTTTTAAGACGTTGTCTGAAGGAACATGACATTACCTCCCTGTTTCAGACTTTTTCTTCTCAGTTTCGTGCCTAATGAACATGACCCATTTTTATTAGCGATTAGAATTAGCACTATGTGTTGAGGCGATGAGCTGTGAGCCTGAGCTGTCCCTCTTGTTTCTCCCCTGCAGCACGTGTAGCCGTGGTGAAGTGTCGTGACCTCCACTGGGCTATGATGGCTCACAGGGACCAGAGAGACACCAACCTGTCCTCCATACGCATGCTCATAGTAGCTGATGGAGCCAACCCCTGTGAGTCATTCACACACACACACACACACACACACACACACACACACACACACACACACACACACAGGGACCAGAGAGACACCAACCTGTCCTCCATACGCATGCTCATAGTAGCTGATGGAGCCAACCCCTGTGAGTCATTCACACACACACACACACACACACACACACACACACACACACACACGGACCAGAGAGACACCAACCTGTCCCTCCCATACGCATGCTCATAGTAGCTGATGGAGCCAACCCCTGTGAGTCATTCACACACACACACACACACACACACACACACACACACAGGGACCAGAGAGACACCAACCTGTCCTCCATACGCATGCTCATAGTAGCTGATGGAGCCAACCCTGTGAGTCATTCACACACACACACACACACACACACACACACACACACACACACACACGGACCAGAGACACATCAACCTGTCCTGTGAGTCACGTATACGTAGCAGGACGTCACTCATGATTGCTTTATCTATTCCCCAAACTATTGTTTGTCCTGGCATTGACATTTACATTACATTTAAGTCATTTAGCAGACGCTCTTATCCAGAGAGCGACTTACAAATTGGTGCATTCACCTTATGACATCCAGTGGAACAGTAGTGCATCTAAATCTTTTAAGGGGGTGAGGGATTACTTTATCCTATCCTAGGTATTCCTTAAAAGAGGTGGGGTTTCAGGTGTCTCCGGAAGGTGGTGATTGACTCCGCTGTCCTGGCGTCGTGGGGAGTTTGTTCCACCATTGGGGGGCCAGAGCGAACAGTTTTGACTGGGCTGAGCGGGGAACAACCACTTCCTCAGTGGTAGGGAGGCGAGCAGGCCAGAGGTGGATGAGCACGCAGTGTCCTTGTTTGGGTGTAGGGCCTGATCAGAGCCTGGAGGTACTGAGGTGCCGTTCCCCCAGCTCCGTAGGCAAGCACCATGGTCTTGTAGTGGATCGAGCTTCAACTGGAAGCCAGTGGAAGACGGAGGAGCGGGGTGGCGTGAAGAACTTGGGAAGGTTGAACACCAGACGGGCTGCGGCGTTCTGGATGAGTTGTAGGGGTTTAATGGCACAGGCAGGGAGCCCAGCCAACAGCGAGTTGCAGTAATCCAGACGGAGATGACAAGTGCCTGGATTAGGACCTGCGCCGCTTCCTGTGAGGCAGGGTCGTACTCTGCGGATGTTGTAGAGCATGAACCTACAGGAACGGGCCACCGCCTTGATGTTAGTTGAGAACGACAGGGTGTTGTCCAGGATCACGCCAAGGTTCTTAGCGCTCTGGGAGGAGGACACAATGGAGTTGTCAACCGTGATGGCGAGATCATGGACGGGCAGTCCTTCCCGGGAGGAAGAGCAGCTCCGTCTTGCCCGAGTTCAGCTTGAGGTGGTGATCCGTCATCCACACTGATATGTCTGCCAGACATGCAGAGATGCGATTAGCCACCTGGTCATCAGAAGGGGGAAGGAGAAGATTAATTGTGTGTAAATCTGCATAGCAATGATAGGAGAGACCATGTGAGGTTATGACAGAGCCAAGTGACTTGGTGTATAGCGAGAATAGGGGAGGGCCTAGAACAGAGCCCTGGGGACACCAGTGGTGAGAGCACGTGGTGTGGAGACGGTTCTCGCCACGCCACCTGGTAGGAGCGACCTGTCAGGTAGGACGCAATCCAAGCGTGGGCCGCGCCGGAGATGCCCAACTCGGAGAGGGTGGAGAGGAGGATCTGATGGTTCACAGTATCGAAGGCAGCCGATAGGTCTAGAAGGATGAGAGCAGAGGAGAGAGATTTAGCTTTAGCAGTGCGGAGCGCCTCCGTGATACAGAGAAGAGCAGTCTCAGTTGAATGACTAGTCTTGAAACCTGACTGATTTGGATCAAGAAGGTCATTCTGAGAGAGATAGCGGGAGAGCTGGCCAAGGACGGCACGTTCAAGAGTTTTGGAGAGAAAAGAAAGAAGGGATACTGGTCTGTAGTTGTTGACATCGGAGGGATCGAGTGTAGGTTTTTTCAGAAGGGGTGCAACTCTCGCTCTCTTGAAGACGGAAGGACGTAGCCAGCGGTCAGTGATGAGTTGATGAGCGAGGTGAGGTAAGGGAGAAGGTCTCCGGAAATGGTCTGGAGAAGAGAGGAGGGGATAGGGTCAGCGGGCAGGTTGTTGGGCGGCCGGCCGTCACAAGACGCGAGATTTCATCTGGAGGAGATGGGAGAAAGAGGTCAGAGCACAGGGTAGGGCAGTGTGAGCAGAACCAGCGGTGTCGTTTGACTTAGCAAACGAGGATCGGATGTCGTCGACCTTCTTTTCAAAATGGTTGACGAAGTCATCTGCAGAGAGGGAGGAGGGGGGGGGGGAGGAGGATTCAGGAGGGAGGAGAAGGTTGCAAAGAGCTTCCTAGGGTTAGAGGCAGATGCTTGGAATTTAGAGTGGTAGAAAGTGGCTTTAGCAGCAGAGAGAGAAGAGGAAAATGTAGAGAGGAGGGAGTGAAAGGATGTCAGGTCCGCAGGAGGCGAGTTTTCCTCCATTTCCGCTCGGCTGCCCGGAGCCCTGTTCTGTGAGCTCGCAATGAGTCGTCGAGCCACGGAGGCGGGAGGGGAGGGCCGAGCCGGCCTGGAGGATAGGGGACATAGAGAGTCAAAGGATGCAGAAAGGGAGAGAGGAGGGTTGAGGAGGCAGAATCAGGAGAGGTTGGAGAAGGTTTGAGCAGAGGGAAGAGATGATAGGATGGAAGAGGAGAGAGTAGCGGGGAGAGAGCGAAGGTTGGGACGGCGCGATACCATCCGAGTAGGGGCAGTGTGGGAAGTGTTGGATGAGAGCGAGAGGAAAAAGGATACAAGGTAGTGGTCGGAGACTTGGAGGGAGTTGCAATGAGGTTAGTGGAAGAACAGCATCTAGTAAAGATGAGGTCGAGCGTATTTTCTGCCTTGTGAGTAGGGGGAAGGTGAGAGGTGAGGTCAAAAAGAGGAGAGGAGTGGAAGAAGGAGGCAGAGAGGAATGAGTCAAAGGTAGACGTGGGGAGGTTAAAGTCACCCAGAACTGTGAGAGGTGAGCCGTCCTCAGGAAAGGAGCTTATCAAGGCATCAAGCTCATTGATGAACTCTCCGAGGGAACCTGGAGGGCGATAAATGATAAGGATGTTAAGCTTGAAAGGGCTGGTAACTGTGACAGCATGGAATTCAAAGGAGGCGATAGACAGATGGGTAAGGGGAGAAAGAGAGAATGACCACTTGGGAGAGATGAGGATCCCGGTGCCACCACCCCGCTGACCAGAAGCTCTCGGGGTGTGCGAGAACACGTGGGCAGACGAAGAGAGAGCAGTAGGAGTAGCAGTGTTGTCTGTGGTGATCCATGTTTCCGTCAGTGCCAAGAAGTCGAGGACTGGAGGGAGGCATAGGCTGAGATGAACTCTGCCTTGTTGGCCGCAGATCGGCAGTTCCAGAGGCTACCGGAGACCTGGAACTCCACGTGGGTCGTGCGCGCTGGGACCACCAGATTAGGGTGGCGCGGCCACGCGGTGTGGAGCGTTTGTATGGTCTGTGCAGAGAGGAGAGAACAGGGATAGACAGACACATAGTTGACAGGCTACACAAGAGGCTACGCTAATGCAAAGGAGATTGGAATGACAAGTGGACTACACGTCTCGAGTGTTCAGAAAGTTAAGCTTATGTAGCAAGAATCTTATTGACTAAAATGATTAAAATGATACAGTACTGCTGAAGTAGGCTAGCTGGCAGAGGCTGCGTTGTTGACTATGTAGGCTAGCTGGCATTGGCTGCGTTGTTGACACTACACTAATGAAGTCGTTCCGTTGAGTGTAATAGTTTCTACTGTGCTGCTATTCGGGGCTAGCTGGCTAGCTAGCAGTGTTGATTACGTTACGTTGCGTTAAAAGAACGACAATAGCTGGCTAGCTAACCTAGGAAATCGCTCTAGACTACACAATTATCTTTGATACAAAGACAGCTATGTAGCTAGCTACGATCAAACAAATCAAGCCGTTGTACTGTAATGAAATGAAATGAAAAATGTGATACTACCTGTGGAGCGAAGCGAAATGCGACCGGATTGTTGAGTGCGGAAGTTCTGTTCGGTAGACGTTGGCTAGCTGTTGGCTAGCTAGCAGTGTCTCCTACGTTAAGGACGACAAATAGCTGGCTAGCTAACCTCGGTAAATTAAGATAATCACTCTAAAACTACACACTCTAAACTACACAATTATCTTGGATACGAAGACAGCAAAGACAACTATGTAGCTAGCTAACACTACACTAATCAAGTCGTTCAGTTGAGTGTAATAGTTGTGCTGCTAATCGGTAGACGGTGGACTAGCTAACGGTGGACGTTAGCTAGCTGGCTAGCTGCAGGGCAGTGTAGACTGCGTTAGAACGACGAAATACGATAATTACGCAATTATCTATGATACGAAGACGGCTATGTAGCTAGCTAAGAAGAAATTGCTAAGATTAGACAAATCAAACCGTTGTACTATAATGAAATGTAATGAAATGTAATACTACCTGCGGACCGAGTGCAGATGCGACCGCTCGCTCCAACCCGGAAGTCAAATTTTGACCTGTCATAGTCTTCATCAGTGCCCCACCTCTATTGGTACACTGATATGTATTTTTAGATGCAGTGCACACAACTTCCAAGAGAAACATCTGATCCGGTCAATTAGATTCATATAATCTGTTTGATTCTTAACAGGGAAACACATTGCTGACACATTCTTATGTATTTCTGCTGTCTTTCAGGGTCTGTGTCGTCGTGCGACGCCTTCCTCAACGTGTTCCAGTCTCACGGGTTAAAGCCGGAGGTCATCTGCCCCTGTGCCTCCTCTCCTGAAGCTCTCACTGTGGCTATACGCAGGTAAACAACGTACATATCTGTCTACCTCTTTCCCTCTCTTTCTCTGATCCTCTCTCTTACACAATACACTGAGATCGTTCTGATACTCCCCCTCCAGGCCTGGTGCTCGTGGTACAGCCCTCCCTGCCAGGGCCATTCTCTCCATGGGCGGGCTGAGTCATGGGGTCATCAGGGTCAACACAGAGGACAAGAACTCTGCCCTCACTGTACAGGATGTAGGCCATGTGATGCCTGGAGGTACGCCACTCACTAAGCTACAATATAACCTCACACCCCTCACTGTAACACAACTCACTATAACACGCCTCACTATGACACACCCCACCTCACTATGGCACACCCCACCTCACTATAACACACCTCACTGACACACCCCACCTCACAATAACACACCTCACAATAACACCCTTCACTATGCCACACCTCACTGACACCCCTTACTATGCCACACCTCACTGACACCCCTTACTATGCCACACCTCACTATGCCACACCTCACTGACACCACTCACTATGCCACACCTCACTGACACCACTCACTATGCCACACCTCACTGACACCCCTTACTATGCCACACCTCACTGACACCCCCTTACTATGCCACACCTCACTGACACCCTTACTATGCCACACCTCACTATGCCACACCTCACAATAACACACCTCACAATAACACCCTTCACTATGCCACACCTCACTATGACACACCCCACCTCACTGACACCCCTTACTATGCCACACCTCACTATGACACACCCCACCTCACTATGACACCCCTCACTATGACACACCCCACCTCACTATGACACACCCCACCTCACTATGACACACCCCACCTCACTATGACACCCTCACTATGCCACACCTCACTATGACACACCCCACCTCACTAT
This sequence comes from Oncorhynchus nerka, assembly GCF_034236695.1. Taxonomy (NCBI): domain Eukaryota; kingdom Metazoa; phylum Chordata; class Actinopteri; order Salmoniformes; family Salmonidae; genus Oncorhynchus; species Oncorhynchus nerka. The sequence goes on along the minus strand of NW_027039437.1, from coordinate 36,160 downwards.
GACACCCCTCACTATGCCACACCTCACTATGACACACCCCACCTCACTATGACACAACTCACTATGACACACCCCACCTCACTATGACACCCCTCACTATGACACACCCCACCTCACTATGACACAACTCACTATGACACCTCACTATGACACACCCCACCTCACAATGACACACCCCACCTCACTATGACACCTCACAATGACACACCCCACCTCACTATGACACAACTCACTATGACTCACTATGCTACACCTCACTGACACCCCTCACTATGCCACACCTCACTGACACAACTCACTGATACCCCTCACTATAACACACCACTATAACACACGGGGCGGCAGGGTAGCCTAGTGGTTAGAGCGTTGGACTAGTAACTGGAAGGTTGCAAGTTCAAACCCCCGAGCTGACAAGGTACAAATCTGTCGTTCTGCCCCTGAACAGGCAGTTAACCCACTGTTCATAGGCCATCATTGAAAATAAGAATTTGTTCTTAACTGACTTGCCTAGTTAAATAAAGGTAAAATAAATTTTAAAAACATCCCACCTCACTATAACACACCACTCACTATAACACACCCCACCTCACGATAACACACCTAATTTCATTATAACAAACCACTATAACACACCCCATCTCACTATGACACAACTCACTATGACACGCACCACAAGAACACACCCCACACCACTATACCATATCTCACTATAACACACTTTACTATAACACACCACTATAACACACCACTATAACACACCACTATACTATACCACACTATAACACACTTTACTATAACACACTTTACTATAACACACCACTATAACACACCACTATAACACACCACTATAACACACCACTATAACACACCACTATACTATACCACTATAACATATCTCACTATAACACACTTTACTATAACACACACCACTATACCACACCACTATACCACACCACTATACTATACCACTATAACACACTTTACTATAACACACCACTATACTATACCACTATAACATATCTCACTATAACACACTTTACTATAACACACCACTATAACACACCACTATAACACACCACTATACTATACCACTATAACATATCTCACTATAACACACTTTACTATAACACACACCACTATACCACACCACTATACCACACCACTATACTATACCACTATAACACACTTTACTATAACACACCACTATACTATACCACTATAACATATCTCACTATAACACACTTTACTATAACACACCACTATAACACACCACTATAACACACCACTATACTATACCACTATAACACACTTTACTATAACACACCACTATACCACACCACTATACCATATCTCACTATAACACACTTTACTATAACACACACCACTATACCACACCACTATACCACACCACTATACTATACCACTATAACACACTTTACTATAACACACACCACTATACCACACCACTATACTATACCACTATAACATATCTCACTATAACACACTTTACTATAACACACCACTATAACACACCCCACACCACTATAACACACCACTATAACATATCTCACTATAACACACCCCACACCACTATACCACACCACTCTATACCACACCACTCTATACCACACCACTCTATACCACACCACTCTATACTACACCACTATACCACTCTCTACCACACCACTCTATACCACACCACTCTATACCACACCACTCTATACCACACCACTCTATACCACACCACTATACCACACCACAACACCTCACTCTTTCTGTTTTCTGTTCATCACTGACTGACTTTAACCGTGGTGGTTTAACTGTGTCTTGTCAATGTCACTTCCCTGGTGTTAATTCTACTTTGCTCAGCATTTTAGTCATTGTTTTATAACCCCTTAAGGTCAATGTCCACTCCCCCTACATACATCTAATTAGCATAATAACAAAATCCCCGTTAAAAAATCCATCCGTTTAAGTTTGAGATGTCATTCCACCGCATCCGCCTATGTGACACTTCCGCATCTGCGGTGAAAGGTGACCGAGCTAGAGCGGTGTCAGTGCAAAGGTGAGACTCTCAAAATACATACATGTCGGTTGTTTGGCTGTAGGACGTCCACGGGCCTCACAAGCCTCGTCTGAAGGTCCCCCGGTACACAGTATATGGAGACTGTTTAGTGACAATAAATAAGGGGTTAATTACATTTTTTTTTTTCCTGATCATATATCTCTGATATACGATTGACACTTCAGAACAAACTTCTTTTAGAATGTTTTGGGGGGCTATTTGATGTTCCATGTCATGAATCTGTTATTCAATGTGTTTTGTATGGGGGAAAATAGCATTAAGGCCAAATAAAAATGTTCATCAAATGTATTTATTTTTTAATACTTCTAGTGGTCTTCAAAATCAAATGGCAAAAAGATCCTTGGGTTCACCTTCTTAAAACAATTCTATTTAACTTAGTAGTCCCCCTGCTGATTTTATACAGCACTTTTCATGGACAAAGATGCTTTTGGGAGTTGGTTTCTAATGTACAGTATGTGTGTTTTAGCCCTAATGTCATTGTGTCTTGTGTTTCAGCTCTGATGTGTATTGTGAAGCCAGACGGGCCTCCACAGCTCTGTAAGACCGACGAGATCGGAGAGATAGTGCTGAACTCCAGGGCTGGAGGAACCTTGTACTACGGTCTACCTGGAGTCACCAAGAACACCTTCGAGGTGAGGAGAGGACTGTTTACTGAACCCTCTCATCAAGTTTCTGCATTTCTGTTCAGTGTAGTGCTACTGACACTGGGATGTAGCCATCAACCTAAGAACATGACTCCTCTGTCAGAGCATTACAATTCTAAAAGCTCTACCCCAACTGTATTATTCAGTGGTCATGGTTACCTATGGTCTCTATTACTAATTAGGGTTGCCAAGCAACCATTTAATTTACAGAAGTTACCTGAATCTTTGGTCATTTTGCTAATTAACAGAAAATGTATTGAACATCTATGGTACCTTTGGTAATTTATACTGGAATAATGTTTATATTCCTATTATAGTATTCATTTATTTGATTTTATCCATGTCCATGAGTTTCTAGTGGATAGACCACTCGGTTCAAGAGAAAATAGCCTAATTAAAAATTAGCATCATTTTCTATTAACTTTTACAGCAAATAAAGTGTGTAAATGTTTTATATAAATATATATGCCACCAGTTAGACTCCAAAACATTGAGAACAAATATATAAAGGACATTTCATGTTGAAACCCTCATTATTAAACACCAGTGGTATTCACTAAGTTGATGTTTTATATAAATATATATAAAGGACATTTCATGTTGAAACCCTCATTATTAAACACCAGTGGTATTCACTAAGTTGATGTTTTATATAAATATATATAAAGGACATTTCATGTTGAAACCCTCATTATTAAACACCAGTGGTATTCAAATAAATGTTGAAACCCTCATTATTAAACACCAGTGGTATTCACTAAGTTAATGTTTTATATAAATATATATAAAGGACATTTCATGTTGAAACCCTCATTATTAAACACCAGTGGTATTCACTAAGTTGATGTTTTATATTTAGGGTAATGTTTTACAGCTTTCTCATTCTATACCGAACAAAAATATAAACGCAACATGCAACAATTTCTAAGATTTGACTGAGTTACAATTAATATAAGTCAATTGAAATAAATGAGGCCCTAATCTATAGATTTCACATGACTGGGAATACTGATATGCATCTGTTGGTCACAGATACTGGATCAGAAATCCAGTCAGTATCTGGTGTGACCACCATTTGCCTGATGCAGCTTGACAAATCTCCTTCTCATAGAGTTGATCAGGCTGTTGATTGTGGCCTGTGCAATGCTGTCCTCCTACTCTCCAATGTGAAGTTGCTGGATATTGGCAGGAACTGGAACACGCTGTCATACACATCGATCCAGAGCATCCCAAACATGCACAATGTGTGACATGTCCGGTGATTATGCAGGCTATGGAAGAACTGGGACATTTTCAGCTTCCAGGAATTGTGTACAGATCCTTGTTGCATGGGGCTGTGCATTATCATGCTGAAAACATGAGGTTATGGCGGTGGATGAATGGCACGACAATGGGCCTCAGGATCTCGTCACGGTATCTCTGTGCATTCAATATGCCATCAATAAAATGCAATTGTGTTAATTGTCCGTAGCTTATGCCTGCCCATACCATAACCCCATAACCCCACTCTGTTCACAACGTTGACATCAGCAAACCGCTCGCCCACACAACTCCATACACGTGGTCTGCGATTGTGAGGACAGTTGAACGTACTGCCAAGTTCTCTAAAACAATGTTGGAAGTGGCTTATGGTAGAGAAATGAGATTTCAATGATCTGGCAACAGTTCTGGTGGACATTCAGCAGTCAGCATGCACGCTCCCTCAACTTGAAACATCTGTGGCATTGTGTTACAAAACTGCACCTTTTTTCCCGCACAATATGCACCTGTGTAATGATCATGCTGTTTATTCAGCTTCTTGATATTATCCTGGCAAAGGAGAAATGTTCACTAACAGGGATGTAACCAAATTTGTGCACCAAATTTGAGAGAAATTCTCTTTTTGTGTGTGTATAGAACATTTCTGGGATCTTTTATTTCAGCTCAAGAAACATGGGACCAACACTTTACATGTTGCGTTTATATTTTTGTTCAGTATCTTATTTAATTATTTCATATATTTTACAAGAGAGAGGACCAGAGATAATTAGACACCTGGCCAAAAGGGCCAGTTAATTCTGGTATATTACTGGTAAACTTAGAAAGTTTCCAGTAATATACCCTCCCTTTGCAACGCTGATCTCTCTAACCTGAGTTGAGGAGTTGTGTTGACAGTTAAACGTGGTGTTGTGATTGGTTGAAAGGTTGATCATTATGTAATATATTATGCAGTAACCTCCATAACTGAAAGTGTGTCCCTCTGTCTCTGCAGGTGATTCCTGTGAACCAGGCTGGAGCTCCGATAGGAGACATCCCCTTCACTAGGACTGGCCTGCTGGGCTTCGTAGGGCCGGTAAGATAGACAGTCGTTTCAGGCCCTACCTAACCTATTCAGTCTATAGCTATGCACAACTACTTTATATCAACAAAACATGTCAATGTAGAATAGAGTTTTGGCGTGTCTGATGTCTAGAGAATGAAAATAAATGGTGACATTGCTTTGTGACCTTCTGCTATTTCCCTCCCGAACTCCTCAGGGAAGTCTGGTGTTTGTAGTGGGGAAGAATGAGGGGCTCCTGATGGTCAGTGGTAGACGACACAATGCTGATGACTTGGTGGCCACAGCCCTGGCCGTGGAGCCTGTCAAAACAGTCTACAGGGGGAGGTGAGTGTGTCAGGAGCACAGTCCTTCTGGTGTGTTGGTAAGGTGTGTTGGTAAGGTGTGAGAGTGCCCTGGCTGTGGAGCCTGTCAAAACAGTCTACAGGGGGAGGTGAGTGTGTCAGGAGCACAGTCCTTCTGGTGTGTTTTGCTGTGTTGGTAAGGTGTGTTGGTAAGGTGTGAGAGTGCCCTGGCCGTGGAGCCTGTCAAAACTGTCTACACGGGGAGGTGAGTGTGTCAGGAGCACAGTCCTTCTGGTGTGTTTTGCTGTGTTGGTAAGGTGTGAGAGTGCCCTGGCTGTGGAGCCTGTCAAAACTGTCTACACGGGGAGGTGAGTGTGTCAGGAGCGCAGTCCTTCTGGTGTGTTGGTAAGGTGTGTTGGTAAGGTGTGAGAGTGCCCTGGCCGTGGAGCCTGTCAAAACTGTCTACAGGGGGGAGGTGAGTGTGTCAGGAGCGCTGTCCTTCTGGTGTGTTTTGCTGTGTTGGTAAGGTGTGTTGGTAAGTGTGAGAGTGCCCTGGCTGTGGAGCCTGTCAAAACTGTCTACACGGGAGGTGAGTGTGTCAGGAGCGCAGTCCTTCTGGTGTGTTGGTAAAGGTGTGAGAGTGCCCTGGCTGTGGAGCCTGTCAAAACCGTCTACAGGGGGAGGTGAGTGTGTCAGGAGCGCAGTCCTTCTGGTGTGTTTTGCTGTGTTGGTAAGGTGTGTTGGTAAGTGTGTTGGTAAGGTGTGAGAGTGCCCTGGCTGTGGGGCCTGTCAAAACTGTCTACAGGGGAGGTGAGTGTGTCAGTCCTTCTGGTGTGTTTTGCTGTGTTGGTAAGGTGTGTTGGTAAGGTGTGTTGGTAAGGTGTGAGAGTTGGCCGTGGAGCCTGTCAAAACTGTCTACACGGGAGGTGAGTGTGTGGAGCACAGTCCTTCTGGTGTGTTGGTAAGGTGTGAGAGTGCCCTGGCCGTGGAGCCTGTCAAAACTGTCTACACGGGAGGTGAGTGTGTCAGGAGCGCTGTCCTTCTGGTGTGTTTTGCTGTGTTGGTAAGGTGCGTTGGTAAGGTGTGAGAGTGCCCTGGCTGTGGAGCCTGTCAAAACTGTCTACACGGGGAGGTGAGTGTGTCAGGAGCACAGTCCTTCTGGTGTGTTGGTAAGGTGTGAGAGTGCCCTGGCCGTGGAGCCTGTCAAAACTGTCTACACGGGGAGGTGAGTGTGTCAGGAGCGCTGTCCTTCTGGTGTGTTTTGCTGTGTTGGTAAGGTGCGTTGGTAAGGTGTGAGAGTGCCCTGGCTGTGGAGCCTGTCAAAACTGTCTACACGGGGAGGTGAGTGTGTCAGGAGCGCTGTCCTTCTGGTGTGTTTTGCTGTGTTGGTAAGGTGTGAGAGTGCCCTGGCTGTGGAGCCTGTCAAAACCGTCTACAGGGGGAGGTGAGTGTGTCAGGAGCACAGTCCTTCTGGTGTGTTGGTAAGGTGTGAGAGTGCCCTGGCTGTGGAGCCTGTCAAAACTGTCTACACGGGGAGGTGAGTGTGTCAGGAGCGCAGTCCTTCTGGTGTGTTCTGCTGTGTTGGTAAGGTGTGGGAGTGCCCTGGCCGTGGAGCCTGTCAAAACAGGTGAGTGCCACAGTCATTCTGCTGTGTTGTTTGGCTGAGGTCTTAAGGCGTGAGAGTGTGCCGTGCTGTCTTGTCCCTCTCCCGGGGGAGGATCACTGTGTGCTCTGTGACGATGGTCTCTAGTGTGAGAGTAGGTTGTTATTGTGGGTTGTGTGTTATTGCTGACTGACTCTCTCCCTGGTGTAGGATCGCCGTGTTCTCAGTGACCGTGTTCTATGATGAGAGGATAGTGATCGTAGCAGAACAAAGACCAGATGCCAGTGAAGAGGACAGCTTCCAGTGGATGAGCAGAGTACTACAGGTACATGTTTTATGTGTATTCTCTCCTCTATAAATATATTGTCTCATATCTATCACAGGTACCTAGTATTATCTATCCTTCCATCTATTTATCATTTATCTTCACTTGTCAAACTGGGTAGCCTAGTGGTTAGAGTGTTGGACTAGTAACCGGAAGGTTGCAAGTTCAAATCCCCGAGCTGACAAGGTACAAATCTGTCGTTCTGCCCCTGTTCCTAGGCCGTCATTGAAAATAATAATTTGTTCTTAACTGACTTTCCTGGTTAAATAAAGGTAAAATAAAATATTAAAAAACACCGCTTTATAATCAATCTCCATATGTTTCTTTCTAGTTATCTATCAGTGTGCACTTTTTAGGTTAAAGGTGCAATATGCAGAAATCGCTCCGCCATTTCCTGGTTGCTGAAACTCTAATAGTTTGCCTAATTTCAGTTTGTGGCAAAACAAGCTAGTGTAGTGTAGATAATCACTGTACCATATAAACAGATGTGAAATATATTTTCTATTACCAAAAATATTGTATTTTCAACATTTTCAAGTAAAAAAACAACAACCTCAAAACTAAACTATAAAACAGAAGCATAGAAATAGCTCACATAATAGTTAGACTTGCTTTCAATGAGAACGACAGATCTATAACTCACATTTCTATGTGAATTTGGTTGGGTCGCCCAAAAAGTTACATATTGCAGCTTTAAGTTCGTAGTAGAAGTACATCTAGGCGACAGTACATTAACGGCAGTGGTGGAAAAAGTACTCAATTGTCATACTTGAGTAAAAGTAAAGATACCTTAATAGAAAATGACTCAAGTAAAAGTGAAAGTTACCCAGTAAAATACTACATCAGTAAAAGTATTTGGTTTTAAATGTACTAAAGTATCTAAAGTAAATGGAATTGCTAAAATATACTTAAGTATCAAAGGTACAAGTATAAACCATTTCAAATTCTGTATATTAAGCCAACCAGACAGATAGCCAGGGGCAAACTCCAACACTCAGACACCATTTACAAACAAAGTGTTTGTGTTTAGTGACTCCACCAAATCAGAGGCAGTAGGGACAACCAGGGATTTTCTCTTGATAACTGTGTGAATTGGATAATTTTCCTGTCAAAATGTAACGAGTACTTTTGGGTGTCAGGGAAAATGTATTGAGTAAAAAATACATTATTTTCTTTAGGAATGTAGTAAAGTAAAAGTAGTCAAAGTAGAGAGACCCCAAAAACTACTTAAGTAATACTTTAAAGTATTTTTTACTTAAGTACTTTACGCCACCGATTTAACAGTAAGCCGGCACTATGACGTGTGTTCTGTCTACCATAGGCTATAGACGGTATCCACCAGGTGGGTCAGTACTGCCCAGCCCTGGTCCCAGCCAACACGTTACCCTGTTATAGGTAGCACACTGAACAACAGTGCATACAGTACTGGCATCACATAAACAGTATATCATGTGTTTTCCTCGACAGGCTATAGACAGTATCCACCAGGTCCCAGCCAACAGTCTGTTATAGGTAGCACACTGAACAACCCAGTACTGGCATCCTAAACAGTATATCATGTGTTTTCCCGACAGGCTATAGACAGTATCCACAGGTGGGACTGTACTGCCCAGCCCTGGTGTTACCCTGTTATAGGTAGCACACCGATCAACAGTGCATACAGTACTGGCATCACATAAACAGTATATCATGTGTTTTCCTCGACAGGCTATAGACAGTATCCACCAGGTGGGTCTATACTGTCTGGCCCTGGTCCCAGCCAACAGTTACCCTGTTATAGGTGATCCCAGCAGTATATCATGTGTTTTTCCTCGACAGGCTATAGACAGTATCCACCAGGTGGGTCCTGCCCAGCCTTCCCAGCCAACATAGGTAGCACACTGAACAACAGTGCATACAGTACTGGCATCACATAAACAGTATATCATGTGTTTTCCTCGACAGGCTATAGACAGTATCCACCAGGTGGGTCTGTACTGTCTGGCCCTGGTCCCAGCCAACACGTTACCCAAGACACCACTGGGAGGGATCCACATCTCTGAGACCAAACAGAACTTCCTAGAGGGGAACCTGCACCCCTGTAACATCCTCCTCTGTCCACACACCTGTGTTACCAACCTGCCCAAACCACGGCAGAAACAACCAGGTGTGTGTGGCTATAATGACTGTCTATATCTCTGACACAGTGACACTTGACACTGTAGTAGGTGTGTACCTCTAACCCTCCTCTCCGTACTATAGTTGGAGTGGGCCCGGCCTCCATCATGGTTGGTAACCTGGTAGCAGGAAACAGGATGTCCCAGGCTGCAGGCAGAGAGCTGGGCGTGGTGGAGGAAGAGGGTCTGGTCAGGAAGGTAAGACCCCACTGAGCCAAGCTGTACTGGGCTGAGCCAGCAAGGTGTCGGCCCTACTGTGTGAAAACAAACACTACAGTACCAGCTCTACAGTCTGTCTTCAATACTCACCAACACCAGGAATGGAGCACAGCTGCTTTACCAACAATCACCATCTTATTTACCGTAGTCCTAATGACAAACGTATAGGTAGAAGTGTTGTTCTGTCTCTACATCTTATTTACCGTAGTCCTAATGACAAACGTATAGCAGAAGTGTTGTTCTGTCTCTACATCTTATTTACCGTAGTCCTAATGACAAACGTATAGCAGAAGTGTTGTTCTGTCTCTACATCTTATTTACCGTAGTCCTAATGACAAACGTATAGCAGAAGTGCTGTTCTGTCTCTACATCTTATTTACCGTAGTCCTAATGACAAACGTATAGCAGAAGTGTTGTTCTATCTCTACATCTTATTTACCGTAGTCCTAATGACAAACGTATAGCAGAAGTGTTGTTCTGTCTCTACATCTTATTTACCGTAGTCCTAATGACAAACGTATGTTCTGTCTCTACATCTTATTTACCGTAGTCCTAATGACAAACGTATAACAGAAGTGTTGTTCTATCTCTACTTTCTCTCTGGCGATGTAGCTCTGTATGTGGCCCACCGTGATGGTAAGAGTTTAGGAGACATACCTGCCCCAGTAAGGCTGCTTCTCTCAGATGTGCTGCTTGACAGTGACTGTTTATTATGTCTGCATCACTGTAACCGTGAGCAGATCAATAGTGTGCCCCCCTGTAACCGTGAGCAGATCAATAGTGTGCCCCCCTGTAACCGTGAGCAGATCAATGGTGTGCCCCCCTGTAACCGTGGGCAGATCAATGGTGTGGCCCCCTGTAACCGTGAGCAGATCAATGGTGTGCCCCCCTGTAACCGTGGGCAGATCAATGGTGTGGCCCCCTGTAACCGTGAGCAGATCAATGGTGTGGCCCCCTGTAACCGTGAGCAGATCAATGGTGTTTTTTTTATATTTTTTTTTAAAATTTTATTTCACCTTTATTTAACCAGGTAAGCAAGTTGAGAACAAGTTCTCATTTACAATTGCGACCTGGCCAAGATAAAGCAAAGCAGTTCGACACATACAACGACACAGAGTTACACATGGAGTAAAACAAACATACAGTCAATAATACAGTAAAAAAAAAACAAGTCTATATACAATGTGAGCAAATGAGGTGAGAAGGGAGGTAAAGGCAAAAAAGGCCATGGTGGCAAAGTAAATACAATATAGCAAGTAAAACACTGGAATGGTAGTATTGCAATGGAAGAATGTGCAAAGTAGAAATAAAAATAATGGGGTGCAAAGGAGCAAAATAAATAAATAAATTAAATACAGTTAGGAAAGAGGTAGTTGTTTGGGCTAAATTATAGGTGGGCTATGTACAGGTGCAGTAATCTGTAAGATGCTCTGACAGTTGGTGTTTAAAGCTAGTGAGGGAGATAAGTGTTTCCAATTTAAGAGATTTTTGTAGTTCGTTCCAGTCATTGGCAGCAGAGAACTGGAAGGAGAGGCGGCCAAAGAAAGAATTGGTTTTGGGGGTGACTAGAGAGATATACCTGCTGGAGCGTGTGCTACAGGTGGGAGATGCTATGGTGACCAGCGAGCTGAGATAAGGGGGGACTTTACCTAGCAGGGTCTTGTAGATGACATGGAGCCAGTGGGTTTGGCGACGAGTATGAAGCGAGGGCCAGCCAACGAGAGCGTACAGGTCGCAATGGTGGGTAGTATATGGGGCTTTGGTGACAAAACGGATAGCACTGTGATAGACTGCATCCAATTTGTTGAGTAGGGTATTGGAGGCTATTTTGTAAATGACATCGCCAAAGTCGAGGATTGGTAGGATGGTCAATTTTACAAGGGTATGTTTGGCAGCATGAGTGAAGGATGCTTTGTTGCGAAATAGGAAGCCAATTCTAGATTTAACTTTGGATTGGAGATGTTTGATATGGGTCTGGAAGGAGAGTTTACAGTCTAACCAGACACCTAAGTATTTGTAGTTGTCCACGTATTCTAAGTCAGAGCCGTCCAGAGTAGTGATGTTGGACAGGCGGGTAGGTGCAGGTAGCGATCGGTTGAAGAGCATGCATTTAGTTTTACTTGTATTTAAGAGCAATTGGAGGCCACGGAAGGAGAGTTGTATGGCATTGAAGCTTGCCTGGAGGGTTGTTAACACAGTGTCCAAAGAAGGGCCGGAAGTATACAGAATGGTGTCGTCTGCGTAGAGGTGGATCAGAGACTCACCAGCAGCAAGAGCAACATCATTGATGTATACAGAGAAGAGAGTCGGTCCAAGAATTGAACCCTGTGGCACCCCATAGAGACTGCCAGAGGTCCGGACAGCAGACCCTCCGATTTGACACACTGAACTCTATCAGAGAAGTAGTTGGTGAACCAGGCGAGGCAATCATTTGAGAAACCAAGGCTGTCGAGTCTGCCGATAAGGATGTGGTGGTTGACAGAGTCGAAAGCCTTGGCCAGATCAATGAATACGGCTGCACAGTAATGTTTCTTATCGATGGCGGTTAAGATATCGTTTAGGACCTTGAGCGTGGCTGAGGTGCACCCATGACCAGCTCTGAAACCAGATTGCATAGCAGAGAAGGTATGGTGAGATTCGAAATGGTCGGTAATCTGTTTGTTGACTTGGCTTTCGAAGACCTTAGAAAGGCATGGTAGGATAGATATAGGTCTGTAGCAGTTTGGGTCAAGAGTGTCCCCCCCTTTGAAGAGGGGGATGACCGCAGCTGCTTTCCAATCTTTGGGAATCTCAGATGACAAGAAAGAGAGGTTGAACAGGCTAGTAATAGGGGTGGCAACAATTTCGGCAGATAATTTTAGAAAGAAAGGGTCCAGATTGTCTAGCCCGGCTGATTTGTAGGGGTGTGCCCCCCTGTAACCGTGAGCAGATCAATGGTGTGCCCCCCTGTAACCGTGAGCAGATCAATGGTGTGCCCCCCTGTAACCGTGAGCAGATCAATGGTGTGCCCCCCTGTAACCGTGGGCAGATCAATGGTGTGCCCCCCTGTAACTGTGAGCAGATCAATGGTGTGGCCCCCTGTAACCGTGAGCAGATCAATGGTGTGGCCCCCTGTAACCGTGAGCAGATCAATAGTGTGCCCCCCTGTAACCGTGAGCAGATCAATGGTGTGGCCCCCTGTAACCGTGAGCAGATCAATGGTGTGGCCCCCTGTAACCGTGAGCAGATCAATGGTGTGGCCCCCTGTAACCGTGAGCAGATCAATGGTGTGCCCCCCTGTAACCGTGAGCAGATCAATGGTGTGCCCCCCTGTAACCGTGAGCAGATCAATGGTGTGCCCCCCTGTAACCGTGAGCAGATCAATGGTGTGCCCCCCTGTAACCGTGAGCAGATCAATGGTGTGCCCCCCTGTAACCGTGAGCAGATCAATGGTGTACATCTGTTGAATGGGCTGTGCAGTCACACAGCGAAGCACACAGAACCTCACAATACGTGTGTGTTTTTACTGTGCTTAAAGCCTGCTATTGTTCTCCCTCCACAACCGTCCTGTTTCTGTCCACTAGTCTTTGGTTCTCTTCTCTCCTTAATGGTGGCTTTCTCTTTCAGCACCAGTTCAAAGTCCTGACCCACACTCTCCCCTCTTTCAGCACCAGTTCAGAGTCCTGACCCACACTCTCCCCTCTTTCAGCACCAGTTCAGAGTCCTGACCCACACTCTCCCCTCTTTCAGCACCAGTTCAGAGTCCTGACCCACACTCTCCCCTCTTTCAGCACCAGTTCAGAGTCCTGACCCACACTCTCCCCTCTTTCAGCACCAGTTCAGAGTCCTGACCCACACTCTCCCCTCTTTCAGCACCAGTTCAGAGTCCTGACCCACACTCTCCCCTCTTTCAGCACCAGTTCCTGTCTGAAGCGCTACAGTGGAGAGCCCAGAGTGACCCTGACCACGTCCTGTATGTGCTGCTCAACGCTAAGGTTGGATGGTCACACCTCTTGAGATGTTCCCATTGTTACTCACATTTCTTATGCTCTTATACGTTTTAACATGTGATTGTGGAGGTTGTGTTGGCTCCCCTAGCGAATGCCTCCGGCCTAGACTTTAGCTGAGTGGGCGAATACAGTCTTGTGTTGTGCAGAGGACCAGGGTTCGAACCCTGGTTGGTCACACTTGCTAGGCCTTCCTGTATATTGCACCTGTACAGGGTCTCTTACCACCTCTGTCCTCCAGGGGGCAGCAGTGTGCACAGCCACGTGTGTTCAGCTGCACAAGAGAGCAGAGAAGATAACCTCAGCCCTGATGGAGAGAGGAGGCCTCAACACTGGGGACAATGTAGTGCTGCTATACCCCCCTGGTGGGTTGAATGACCTACACACACACTTCACACGAGGCTGCTGATACTGTCCATCCTCACATATACAATCTCTGCCTTAGAATAGTCAGTTAAATGCTATTGTTAACAGTCCTCCCCTCTTCTCTCCCTCTCTCTCGGGTCCCCTTCCCCACCCTTCTTACTCCCTCCCTCCCTCTCTCTCACACCAGGCATTGATCTGATAGCTGCCTTCTATGGCTGTCTGTATGCTGGGTTGATCCCTGTAACAGTGCGGCCCCCTCACCCCCAGAACCTGGCTGCTACCCTGCCCACTGTCCGCATGATCATCGACGTGAGTCAACTAAAGCCACGAAGACGTTTTCACATAACCGCTTCATGAAAGATGTTATGCCTCAATATATACAAACATGTATTTGTACTATGAAAACTTCAAATTCCTGTCTGTGTGTGTGTTACAGGTGAGTAAAGCTGCCTGTATCCTAACCACCCAGCCCCTTATGAGGATCCTCCGGTCCAGAGAGGCTGCTGCCAGCGTCAACGTCAAGACCTGGCCCACTATCATAGACACAGGTACTGTGGCAAATCCCAGATGACTCCCAAGACACGCTATTTTCACATGATAGGGGACTACTTAGGACCAGAACCACATAGGGTAGTGTACACTATACAGGGACCAGAGCCACATAGGGTAGTGTACACTATACAGGGACCAGAACCACATAGGGTAGTGTACACTATACAGGGACCAGAACCACATAGGGTAGTGTACACTATACAGGGACCAGAGCCACATAGGGTAGTGTACACTATACAGGGACCAGAACCACATAGGGTAGTGTACACTATACAGGGACCAGAACCACATAGGGTAGTGTACACTATACAGGGACCAGAACCACATAGGGTAGTGTACACTATACAGGGACCAGAACCACATAGGGTAGTGTACACTATACAGGGACCAGAGCCACATAGGGTAGTGTACACTATACAGGGACCAGAACCACATACGGTAGTGTACACTATACAGGGACCAGAGCCACATAGGGTAGTGTACACTATACAGGGACCAGAGCCACATAGGGTAGTGTACACTATACAGGGACCAGAACCACATCGGGTAGTGTACACTATACAGGGACCAGAACCACATAGGGTAGTGTACACTATACAGGGACCAGAGCCACATAGGGTAGTGTACACTATACAGGGACCAGAACCACATAGGGTAGTGTACACTATACAGGGACCAGAACCACATAGGGTGTTTACCTTCGCTGTGTGTCCTTTCTAGATGACCTCCCCAGGAGGCGGCCCCCCCAGCTCTACAAGCCCCCCACAGCAGAGATGCTGGCCTACCTGGACTTCAGTGTGTCCACCACAGGAATGCTGACCGGGGTCAAGGTAAGGGCACTATTGTAGCATGTCCATCTCAGGAGAAATGATCCCACAGCCATTCTTTTGCATATTAAAAGGCATATGTTTTTTCTCTCTCGTCTTGTTTCTCTATCTCTCTCTCTCTGGTTTCTCTCGTCTTGTTTATCTATCTCTCTCTGGTTTCTCTCGTCTTGTTTCTCTATCTCTCTCTGGTTTCTCTCGTCTTGTTTCTCCATCTCTCTCTGGTTTCTCTCGTCTTGTTTATCTATCTCTCTCTGGTTTCTCTCGTCTTGTTTCTCTATCTCTCTCTCTCTGGTTTCTCTATCTCTCTCTCTCTGGTTTCTCTCGTCTTGTTTATCCATCTCTCTCTCTGGTTTCTCTCGTCTTGTTTATCCATCTCTCTCTCTGGTTTCTCTCGTCTTGTTTATCCATCTCTCTCTTGTCTTGTTTCTCTATCTCTCTCTCTCTGGTTTCTCTCGTCTTGTTTCTCTATCTCTCTCTCTGGTTTCTCTCGTCTTGTTTATCCATCTCTATCTCTCTCTCTGGTTTCTCTCGTCTTGTTTCTCTATCTCTCTCTCTGGTTTCTCTCGTCTTGTTTCTCTCTCTCTCTCTCTCTGGTTTCTCTCGTCTTGTTTATCTATCTCTCTCTCTCTGGTTTCTCTCGTCTTGTTTCTCTATCTCTCTCTCTTGGTTTCTTTCTTGTTTATCTATCTCTCTCTCTCTGGTTTCTCTCGTCTTGTTTATCTATCTCTCTCTCTCTGGTTTCTCTCGTCTTGTTTATCTATCTCTCTCTCTCTGGTTTCTCTCGTCTTGTTTCTCTATCTCTCTCTCTCTGGTTTCTCTCGTCTTGTTTCTCTATCTCTCTCTCTCTGGTTTCTCTGTCTTGTTTCTCTCTCTCTCTTCTCTCTGGTTTCTCTCGTCTTGTTTATCTATCTCTCTCTCTCTGGTTTCTCTCGTCTTGTTTATCTATCTCTCTCTCTCTGGTCTCTCTCGTCTTGTTTTTTCTCTCTCTCTCTGGTTTCTCTCGTCTTGTTTATCTATCTCTCTCTCTCTGGTTTCTCTCGTCTTGTTTATCTATCTCTCTCTCTCTGGTCTCTCTCGTCTTGTTTCTCTCTCTCTCTCTCTCTGGTTTCTCTGGTCTTGTTTCTCTCTCTCTCTCTCTCTGGTTTCTCTCGTCTTGTTTATCTATCTCTCTCTCTCTGGTTTCTCTCGTCTTGTTTATCTATCTCTCTCTCTCTGGTTTCTCTCGTCTTGTTTCTCTATCTCTCTCTCTCTGGTTTCTCTCGTCTTGTTTCTCTATCTCTCTCTCTCTGGTTTCTCTCGTCTTGTTTCTCTCTCTCTCTCTCTCTCTGGTTTCTCTCGTCTTGTTTATCTATCTCTCTCTCTCTGGTTTCTCTCGTCTTGTTTATCTATCTCTCTCTCTCTGGTCTCTCTCGTCTTGTTTCTCTCTCTCTCTCTCTCTGGTTTCTCTCGTCTTGTTTATCTATCTCTCTCTCTCTGGTTTCTCTCGTCTTGTTTCTATCTCTCTCTCTCTGGTCTCTCTCGTCTTGTTTCTCTCTCTCTCTCTCTCTGGTTTCTCTGGTCTTGTTTATCTATCTCTCTCTCTCTGGTTTCTCTCGTCTTGTTTATCTATCTCTCTCTCTCTGGTTTCTCTCGTCTTGTTTATCTATCTCTCTCTCTCTGGTTTCTCTCGTCTTGTTTATCTATCTCTCTCTCTCTGGTTTCTCTCGTCTTGTTTATCTATCTCTCTCTCTCTGGTTTCTCTCGTCTTGTTTATCTCGGTCTCTTTCTTTATCTGGTTTCTCTCTCTCTCTGGTTTCTCTCTCTCTTGTCTCTGTTTTTTCTCTCGTCTCTGTCTCTTTGTGGTGTGTGTGTGTGTCAGATGTCCCACTCGGCGGTCAGTACTCTGTGTCGCTCCATCAAGCTACAGTGTGAGCTCTACTCCTCACGCCAAATAGCCATCTGTCTGGACCCCTACTGCGGCCTGGGCTTCGTACAGTGGTGCCTCTCCAGGTAAGAGAGACGCGGCTGTGCTGCCATGATTTCACATGCATTTTGTATAATCCTTGTGTCGCTCCTATGTCGCTCTATGATCTAGTGTTGTTGACACTGCGGCTGATCTCTATTGAGCAGAAAAGTGACAGCAGCTTTTTACGTTGTGTAATGACTAGAGAACGTTCCAATATTGTGTGTAGTGTGTACTCGGGTCACCAGTCCATCCTGATCCCTCCTATGGAGTTGGAGCTGTCCTTACCTCTGTGGCTGAGCACCCTGAGCCAGTACAAGATCAGAGACACCTTCTGTTCCTACTCTGTCATGGAGCTCTGCACCAAGGGCCTGGGCACACAGACTGACTCTCTCAAGGTGAGGAACACACAGACAGCTCGCTCGCTCGCTAGGTGTTGGTTCCAGAATCTAACATCTGTCTATCCTGTATACACACCAGAAGAGGCTGGTGGTAAGTGTAATGTCTAGGAGTTTCCACCCTGTGTGTATTATTAACCTGTGTGTCTGCAGGCGCGGGGTGTGAACCTGTCGTGTGTGAGGAGCTGTGTGGTGATAGCAGAGGAGCGTCCCCGGCTGGCACTGACCCAGTCCTTCTCCAAGCTGTTTAAAGACCTGGGCCTCTCCCCCCGTGCTGTCAGCACAGCGTTTGGATCCAGGGTCAACCTAGCCATCTGCTTGCAGGTGGGCCCCAGCGCACACACAGGCACTCGCATACAAATGCAGGGAGCCGCAAAAAAATGTGCATGCATACGCACACACAGCTGGATCTTAACAATGATGGTGACTCATTTGGACTTTTTAGATCACAAAGTTCCCTTTCTGTTTCTCTGCCAGGGTACAGCTGGACCCGATCCCTCCACCGTCTATGTAGACATGAAGTCCCTCCGCCATGACAGGTGAGGATAGCTAGTGGACATCATTAAGGT
Source organism: Oncorhynchus nerka (assembly GCF_034236695.1). Taxonomy (NCBI): domain Eukaryota; kingdom Metazoa; phylum Chordata; class Actinopteri; order Salmoniformes; family Salmonidae; genus Oncorhynchus; species Oncorhynchus nerka. The sequence goes on along the minus strand of NW_027039437.1, from coordinate 17,886 downwards.
TTTACCCAGGGTTTTCCTGGTCAGGTCACATGGTCATGTATAATACATTGCAGAGAATGGAGTCTGTCTGTCTGTGTTTTCCAGGGTGAGGTTGGTGGAGCGAGGAGCCCCACAGAGTCTTCCCCTCATGGAGTCAGGCACTGTAAGTACATGGCACTGAGATGACTAAACCTTTACCGTATGCTTCCCAGTCTAAACTGTTTGCACATATATTATGATTACATTTTGTGATGTTTTGGGGTTTTTTGTGGGGGGTTTTTCTTGGCTGTTCGTACACACACATTTATTTTCTTGAGGCAAGTTGAAGTTTGGTATCTGAAGTAAAACATCTCAATTAGATGTACAATTGTGTGGCGAGGACCTCCTCTTCAAAAACGTCAAAATGACAGATTCCATGATTTATCTTAGATGAATTCTGACTATTTTGAGGATGTGTTTCTGTCTATGTTGCCATGGTGACTGAAAAGGGATAAACAACAGTGATGTTGCTGCTTTTTTCTCGTGTTTGAAACGAAGGTCTTTAGGGAGTATGAGAGCACAGACGGTCTCTTCACCTAGCAGAGTTCTGCAGGGAGCAAACCAAACCTGTGTGTGTGGGCGCCTTTAGACTGTGTTTTGACCTCTTGCTTCTCCAATGAAACTTCCTCTTGTGTCCATGGGGTTGTCTACTAAACCTGATCTCCCTGTCTGCAGATTCTTCCAGGGGTGAAGGTGATCATCGTGAACCCAGAGACCAGGGGTCCGTTGGGGGACTCTCATCTAGGAGAGGTGAGTATGCAGACACCACAGAGGAACAGGTGGTGGGGGTGTATGGTCAAGTTGAAAGGGGTTTGCTGTGAGAGTATTGTAGCGAAGACTTCCGAGTTTCTTCTCCTTCTCCTACAATCATTTAACCCCATCACCTTGCTCTACTACGACCTAGTCAATATATTTCTCTTTCACTATCACTTATTTTTCTATCTTACCTCGCTGGATAATGACCATCTCTTCTGTTCTTCAGATCTGGGCTCAGAGCCCCTGGTTACTATATATACTGAGTATACTAAACATTAGGAACACCTTCCTAACACACACACACACACACACACACACACACACACACACACACATTTGCCCTCAGAACAGCCTCAATTTGTCGGCGCATGGACTCTACAAGGTGTTGAAAGCGTTCCACAGGGATGCTGGCTCATGTTGACTCCAATGCTTCCCACAGTTGTGTCAAGTTGGCTGGATGTCCTTTGTGTGGTGGACCATTCTTGATTCACACAGGAAACTGTTGAGTGTGAAATATCCAGCAGCGTTGCAGTTCTTGACACAAACCAGTGTTAGTGATGTTAGTGAACTTGGGTTAATTGACCGTCACTGACATAAGAGAAAAACTGCTGATGCACAAACACATTTTGAAATTGCACCTGGTGTATTCTACTATCCTAATTCTCAACAGTAAATTGAGACCCCGGCTAAGTTCTGATTTTATTATTTTTATAAATAAATATATATACAGTTGAAGTCGGAAGTTTACATACACTTAGGTTGGAGTCATTAACACTCGTTTTTCAACCATTTCTTGTTAACAAACTATATTTTTGGCAAGTCGGTTAGGACATCTACTTTGTGCATGAAACAAGTAATTTTTCCAACAATTGTTTAGACAGATTATTTCACTTAACTCAATGTATCACAATTCCAGTGGGTCAGAAGTTTACATACACTAAGTTCACTGTGCCTTTAAACAGCTTGGAAAATTCCAGAAAATGATGTCATAGGCTAATTTACATAATTTTGAGTCAATTGGAGGTGTACCTGTGGATGTATTTCAAGGCCTACCTTCAAACTCAGTGCCTCTTTGCTTGACAACATGGGAAAATCAAAAGAAATCAGCCAAGACCTGAAAAAAATGGTATACCTCCACAAGTCTGGTTCATCCTTGGGAGCAATTTCCAAACGGCTGAAGGTACCACGTTCATCTGTACAAACAATAGTACGCAAGTATATACACCATGGGACCACGCAGCCGTCATACCGCTCAGGAAGGAGATGCGTTCTGTCTCCTAGAGATGAACATACTTTGGTGCAAAAAGTGCAAATCAATCCCAGAACAACAGCAAAGGACCTTGTGAAGATGCTGGAGGAAACAGGTACAAAAGTATCTATATCCACAGTAAAACGAGTCCTATATCGATATATCCTGAAAGGCCGCTCGGCAAGGAAGAAGCCACTGCTCCAAAACCGCCATAAAAAGCCAGACTGTGGTTTGCAGCTGCACATGGGGACAAAGATTGTACTTTGGAGAAATGTCCTCTGGTATGATGAAACAAAAATAGAACTGTTTGGCCATAATGACCATCGTTATGTTTGGAGGAAAAAGGGGAGGCTTGCAAGCTGAAGAAAACCATCCCAACTGTGAAGCACGGGCGTGGCAGCATCATGTTGTGGGGGTGCTTTGCTGCAGGAGGGACTGGTGCACTTCACAAAATAGACGGCATCATGAGGCTGGGAAATTATGTGGATATATTGAAGCAACATCTCAAGACATCAGTCAGGAACTTAAAGCTTGGTCACAAATGGGTATTCCAAATGGACAATGACCCCAAGCATACTTCCAAAGTTGTGGCAAAATGGCTTAAGGGCAACAAAGTCAAGGTATTGGAGTGGCCATCACAAAGCCCTGACCTAAATCCTATAGAAAATGTGTGGGCAGAACTGAAATGCGTGTGCGAGCAAGGAGGCCTACAAACCTGACTCAGTTACACCAGCTCTGTCAGGAGTAATGGGCCAAAATTCACCCAACTTATTGTGGGAAGCTTGTAGAAGGCTACCCAAAATGTTTGACCCAAGTGAAACAATTTAAAGGCAATGCTACCAAATACTAATTGAGTGTATGTAAACTTCTGACCCACTGGGAATGTGATGAAAGAAATAAAATCTGAAATAAATCATTCTCTCTACTATTATTCTGACATTTCACATTCTTAAAATAAAGTGGTGATCCTAACTGACCTAAAACAGGGAATGTTTACTAGGATTAAATGTCTGGAATTGTGAAAAACGTAATTGTTTAAATGTATTTGGCTGAAGTAACGACTTCAACTGTGTGTGTATATATATATATATATATATATATATATATATAATATATATCTTTATCTATATATAATGTGTGTGTGTTTTTTGTGTGGAATTGATCAGATGGCCTTCAAAAGGAGGGCCACCTGTTTCCCATCCCTGATGTAGAGGATGATGAAGCCCTCTCACTCTCTGTTTAGATCTGGGTTCAGAGTCCCCACAGTTCCAGTGGCTACTACACCATCTATGGAGAGGAGAGCTTGCAGGCGGACCACTTCAACACGAGGCTGAGCTTCGGGGAGCCCCACACCCTGTGGGCCAGGACGGGATACCTGGGCTTTGTCAAGAGGACAGAGCTACTGGGGTCCACCGGAGGTTAGAGACCCTTCTAATGTAACCATCCTAGCATTTAGCATGTTATGGACTCTCCCAAGTCATATCTTTCTTGGGGTGTGGCCATTCTCACCCCCCACTAGTTGCTACACCAAACCAATCTGAAGACGTGTTCTTAGTTGTACAAGGCATGTTCATTCTGTTTTAAGATCATCTCACCAAATGTCATTTATGCAGGTTGAAAGGGGGTAGTTTGGTCTATGCAAAACTACAGGACTGTTTTGCTATCACAGACTGGAATATGTTCCGGGATTCTTTCCGATGGCATTGAGGAGTACACCACATCAGTCACTGGCTTCATCAATAAGTGCATCGATGACGTCGTCCCCAATGACTGTACCTACATTCCCCAACCAAAAGCCATGGATTACAGGCAAAAGTTGCACTGAGATAAAGTGTCGAGCTGCTGCTTTCAAGGAGCGAGACTCTAACCCGGAAGTTTATAAGAAATCCCGCAATGCCCTCAGACGAACCATCAAACAGGCAAAACATCAATACAGGACTAAGATCGAATCATACTACGCTCGTCGGATGTGGCAGGGCTTGCAAGCTATTACCGACTACAAAGGCAAGCACAGCCACGAGCTGCCCAGTGACGCAAACCTACCAGATAAGCTAAATAACTTCTATGCTCCCTTCCAGGCAAGTAACACTGGAATACTGCATGACAGCATCAGCTGTTCCGGACGACTGTGATCACGCTTTCCGCAGCCGTTGTGAGTAAGACCTTTAAACAGGTCAACATTCACAAGGCCACAGCGCCAGACGGATTACCAGGACGTGTACTCTGAGTGACCAACTGGCAAGTGTCTTCACTGACATTTTCAACCTCTCCCTGTCTGAGTCTGTAATACCAACATGTTTCAAGCAGACCACCATAGTCCCTGTGCCCAAGAACACGTAAGATAACCTGCCTATATTACTACCGACCCGTAACACTCACATCTGTAGCCATGAAAGGCTGGTCATGGCTCACATCAACAACATCATCCCAGAAACCCTAGACCCACTCCAATTTGCAAGACCACCCCAACAGATGCACAGATGATGCAATCTCTATTGCACTCCACACTGCCTTTTCACACCGGGACTAAAGGAACATCGATGTGAGAATTGCTATTCATTGACTACAGCTCATCGTTCAACACCATAGTGCCCTCAAAGCTCATCACTAAGCTAAGAACCCTGGGACTAAACACCTCCCTCTGCAACTGGATCCTGGACTTCCTGACGGGCTGCTCCCAGATGGTAAGGGTAGGTAACAACACATCCGCCACGCTGATCCTCAACACGGGGGGCCCCCCCAGGTGCGTGCTCAGTCCCCTCCTGTGCTCCCTGTTCACTAATGACTGCACGGCCTGGCACGACTCCAACACCATCATTAAGTTTGCCAATGACAACAGTGGTATGCCTGATCACCGACAACAACGAGCCTATAGGGAAGAGGTCAGAGACCTGGCCATGTGGTGCCAGGACAACAACCTCTCCCTCAACGTGATCAAGACAAAGGAGATGATTGTGGACTACAGGAAAAAGAGGACCGAGCACACCCCCATTCTCATCGACAGGGCTGTAGTGGAGCAGCTTGAGAGCTTTAAGTTCCTTGGTGTCCACCTCACCAATAAACTAACATGGTCCAAGCACACCAAGACAGTTGTGAAGAGGGAACAACAAAACCTATTAATGTCCTCAGATCCTCAAAAGGTTTAACAGCTGCACCATCGAGAGCATCCTGACGGGTTGCATCACTGCCTGGTATGGCAAGTGCACGGCCTCCGACCGCAAGGGTAGAGTGTAGTGCGTACGGCCCAGTCACCGGGGCCAAGCTTCCTGCCATCCAGGACCTCTATATCAGGCTGTGTCAGAGGAAGGCACTAAACATTGTCAAAGACTCCAGCCGCCCTAGTCGTAGACTGTTCTCTCTGCTACCGCAAAGCAAGCAGTACCAGAGCGCCAAGTCTAGGTCCAAGAGGCATCTAGCCCCAAGCCATAAGACTGCTGAAATTCTAATCAAATGGCTACTCAGACTATTTGCATTGCTCCCCTTCTACGCAACTGTTATTATCTATGCATAGTCATTTTAATAACTCTACCTACATGTACATACCTTGACACCGGTGACTCTGCGCATTGACTCTGTACCGGTACCCCCTCGCTATTGTTATTTTACTGCTGCTCTTTAATTATTTGGTTTTTTGGTGGTATTTTCTTAAAACTGCGTTGTTGGCTAAGGGCTTGTAAGTAAGCATTTCACTTGTAAGGTACCTGTTGTATTTGGCGCATGTGACACATACATTTTGATTTGATTGTGCCTTTTTAAAGGCCCAGTGCAGTCAAAAATGTAATTTTCTGTTTTTTGTAAATGTATTTTATTTTATTGTCACATACACCAGGTAGGTGCAGTGGATGAGGTTGAAATAATACTGTGATAATTATGATAATACCCTTTTAGTGTAAGAGCTGTTTGAAAATATTGCCTGAAATTTCAGCCTGGTTTGGTGGGATGGAGCTTTGGCCTGCCTGGTGACATCACTAGGCGGTAAATTGGTTAATAGACCAATAAGAAAGAGTTCCAAACCTGTCTGCCAATAACAGTTAGTTTTCAGTTTTCCCCTCCCACTCAGACCCCTCCCAGACAGTCCTAGCAAAATTGCTCTTTACTATGAAGCTATTTTTGTTTAACCATTTTAATTGAAAGCAATCACATGAAGGTACTTAATTGTTACCCAGAAATGATTTGATATTGAAATGATTTGATATTGAGATAAAGCAGCACCCTGGGTGTCGAGTTTCTAAGCGGTCTGTGTTGATGACAAATGTATTTTCAGTCCTGATCCATCTGCCTGCCTTCCCTTCAGATCGTCATGACGCTCTGTTTTGTGGGCCAGCTGGATGAGACGTTGGAGCTCAGGGGCTTCGCTACCACCCCATCGACATCGAGACCTCTGTGTCCCGGGCACACCGCAGCATCGCTGAGAGGTGAGATACTGTTGTCTGCTCAGAAACACACAGTTCATGCATGCTTAACTAGGTGTATTGTAACCTGATGTGACTGTTTTGTGGTCTGTACCAGAACTGTGTTTGACATTGACATATACTGTATCTAGTATAAACCCACATGTTTGGTTTCCTTGGTGTTGAGAAAGAACGGGAAGGGTACACAGCACTGTGCTCTACCCCACTGAACCAGTTGAATGTTGAACTTGATGAGTGACTGACTGGTGCTGGTCATTCTCTATATCTGCTGTGTACCCCTGAATGTTAACTTGATGGGTGGCTGTCTCTCTCTCCTCAGTGCTGTGTTCACGTGGACCAACCTCCTGGTAGTAGTGGCAGAGCTGGCCGGGTCGGAGCAGGAGGCCCTGGACTTGGTGCCTCTGGTGACCAACGTGGTTCTGGAGGAGCACCACCTGATTGTGGGTGTGGTGGTTGTTGTTGACCCGGGGGTCATCCCCATCAACTCACGGGGAGAGAAGCAGAGGATGCACCTCCGGGACTCGTTCCTGGCCGACCAGCTGGACCCCATCTACGTGGCCTATAACATGTGAGGAGGGCCCAGGCCCCATTCACACTGGGGTGGAGGCTGGCTATGGGGGTCCACTGGAGTGGAGGCTGGCTATGGGGGTCCACTGGAGTGGAGGCTGGCTATGAGGGTCCACTGGGGAGGAGGCTGGCTATGGGGGTCCACTGGAGTGGAGGCTGGCTATGGGGGTCCACTGGAGTGGAGGCTGGCTATGAGGGTCCACTGGGGTAGAGGCTAAAGTATAGAGGCTCTGAGAGGGAGGCGCTAGACACAGAGAGGGGGCTGGGGGGTGGACTGCTTCTCCCAAGAATGGACCTCACACACTCACTCATCTGGCAGTGGGACAGATTGACAGGGCAGGAGTAGCATTGGTGGATGGGCTTGGACTTGGTTTAGCCATCCTGTTACAGTAATTCCTGCCCCAGCGTTCTTTTTCTCTCGGCCAGAGTCTCCTCTCTATGAAACAGAGACTGTTTATTAAGGCTGTGGGTGGGAGTGAAGTTGGAGCATGTCTGTCTGCATGGGGTTTTGCTGCTTCTTACTGGTGCTTTTCCAACCACTCCCTGCCTCCCACTGACAAGAGTAGGAAGATGATTGGTTTCTCCTCTTTGATTTGACACTTGGGTCCACCTATCAAGTAGATGTTTGCCAATACCCTCATCCACTGTCTCTCCCCGACTGCTCCTAACCATGATTTTATCCCCAGACATTATTATTGTGAATCTTGTTTTCTAGAAGAAAATACAGAGGTGTGTTTCTCATCTCGATCCATTCCCTGGTTCAGCCTGTACCCTGCTCTCTCCTCTCTCCTGAGTGGTCCACAGTCCGTCATGTTGGTCAGGATAGGACTGTGGAGTCAACGTGACGAGCTGGAAGCTTCCCCCATGCACTTTAACCTTTCCTTGTCCTTCCATAATCTCTCCTAGCCTAGTCCCAGATCTGTTTATGCAGATCAACTCCTCATCAGACAATGACCAAAGGAGTTGGAAAGACCTGGGGCCATGCATATTGTACGTCCCAAATGGCAACCTATTCCCTATATAGTGTACTACCCTATGGGCCTTGGTCAAAAGTAGTCCACTAAATAGGGAATAGGGTGCTATTTGAGACGCAGTCTATATGTCCCCTGGATTGTCGATGGGAGACTCTGACCTCTACTCACTTCTATTTTTCATCAAGAAATGCAGAAGAACTAAACAATATCACAAACAATACAATAGCAGCAGTAAGTACAGCCCACTGAGTCAGACAAACGCCTGCACCTCAGTAGCTGTACTTACTGCAGAGCTGGAATTGACCGGTCATCTTACGTGTCTGTCCCATAGACCTCGTTTTCTTTTTTTTACACTTTACTGCTGTGTTAAACTCTTTTAGACGTGCTAGAAGAATTCACTTTTAAAACACACTTGTCATTGGTATGGAATGAAACAGATGTGCAACATAAACATACCAGCAGAAAACTCGCACAACAAAACAGACCGTGTTTATTTTTGGGGGACAATATTTTAAGGTCTTGATGTATGAGCAGGAATCGTTCCATGAGAGTTCTCTCATCGATCACGTAGATAAAATGGACTTCTGTTTTAACTGCTGTTTTATGAGGTCAGGGTTATATGTATGTCTGTACATACGACTAAACTGCTGTACATATTTATCTTTACACATATTTATCGTCATTATTTAAATATCTAGCAAGCACAAAATACTGGTAATATGGAACAATAAACTTCTGATTAACTTGCTGGCTGACCTGATATCATGAAGGCTCCTCTGCTGAATCACTATCTTAGCTTGAATAAGTATCAGTCAGTCAGCTGCTGGCCTCTGTCACAGGCTTTCAGATGGCAAAGCCTTGGGGTCCGTGGCTAGTCAATTGCTAGGCTTGTTTGTTGATTCTGGAGTGCCAATTGAGTCACCAAGGTGCATCTATATCTCTGACTAACTTCACATGAGGCTACATCTGGGATGTCGGAAGACTGCTGTGCCTTTAAATGTGGAAGACACATTTCAGTTGAATGCATTCAGTTGTACAACTGACTAGGTATCCCCTTTCCTTTGTTTTGTGCCATCATGAAACGTGACATCTTCATAAATCAAGGACTTGGTGAATTACCAAACTCAGTTGACAGTGGGTATAAGATGAGGACAAATTCTTGCCTTATAAAACCTGTGGAACTTGTAATACTTTTACTGTTATTATTTGTCAAAGGTTTTCATTTCATTATGCTGATTGTATTATGACTAGAAAAGGGATTGTGAAGGGTAAGATGTTGACCGTATAGGGTATATTTTAGAGGTCAAAAACTGTATAACTGGTGTTACTGTGTACATTGAAATTATGAACTTATTATTTGTTCATAAAACTTGACTGATCTTTCATACTTGACAGCAAATTTCTGCATCACAGACTTAAACGTAGGCTAAGTAACACATTTCAAAATTAAAGGAAGCATATCATATGGTTTGGCAGGTGGTAACAATTTGCACTTTTCCATATCATTATTACTGGTGTGTGTGATCGTATGGTTTAAATGGTGACATCGTTTGCCTTTCCTTGTGGAAAAAAAGTTTAATTTCAATTTTTAATTAAATGAACATCAAAATATTGAACAATATTTTTGTTCGAAAATGCCAGTTTCTTTTTTGTTGATTGGCTTATTTTATGTCATTCACTGTAATGTCATTTTTAGGGATTGACTCTAGCAGGACATCCCAAGGATCCAGCCTAGCATCAAACTATTTTTATTCCATCCATCCAAATGAGAAATTCATTATTTAAATGATTGTAATGTTTTTCATGCAAGATTTCAACTACCCTACACAACGCTGTGGCAAAACAAAAGCCTTGTTTGATTTAGGAAGTTAAAACTACTTGAATGACAAACATTGTAACTTAAGTCCATCTTTAGAGTAAAGTTACATTTAATGATTCATAAAAAATGTTTTTGGGACTATTCTGTGGTATTTGGCTTTCTTGCCAAGCTGCTACTGTATCATTCCACCTTTGCATGTTTAAATCATCATCTTATCTTATAGTGGTGTGACCATAGAACTAGAAGGAATTTACCACTCAATCTTCATGGTGTGAGCGGTTCCAAGCCCGTTCTACTCAATCTAATTCTATGGGTGTGACAACATGTTGTCCTGCCATACATTCATTAGACACATTGGTGCTATCCAAAACTGGAAATAAGGGGAAAGTTTTTCAAGATTCTATCCATGGAAAAACCTAGCTTGAGTTCCAGCCTGTTTGTACTATTGTGCTAGCTCCAATTGGCAAAAGCACAAACCGGTATAGGACCAGGCTAGGACAAATGATCAGGATTGCCAATATTTCCATATATTTTGTAATAAACACTGTGCCAATTGCAGTAAAACTGAAAACAATAAAGGATGTTAAGCTTTTAGTGTATTGTAAGCACAATGTACTGTACTTGTGTAGTGATAAAACAATCTATTTCGGATGATTAATGTTATTTGTAAACATCAAGGGCCCAAAATATATATACCTCAAGGCTGCTCACTATGCATAAATGCTGTACAAGATCTTCTCAATATTGTCAGTGATGCAATGAGTTCCAACTCAGAGGCAAACGTGTCCTATTTGACCAACGTTCTGTCATGTTGTCAATGGGGATCATTTGTTTTCTATTTGGTTTAGCAAAATGAAACAATAAAAATCTGCTTTTGTCAGCATGTCTCTGCTCTGTGATCTGTAAAGCCACTAGTCTCTTTTCACAGCCGCTGGTTTCCCTACAGCCTCCCACTTGATGTCTGATTGGTGTTACGACCTGACAGTCACTTCATTTTGAACATCAACAGCCCACCCATTTCTGTCATTTGTGCTTGGGCTGCTCAGTCGCTAATTCCTAAAAGTGTTGAAAAGAGATGCTGTGGCGGAGACTAATGAAAAGAGATGGATGAAAATATTGTGCGTTACCACATTATTACAGAGGAAAATGGAATCTTTCTCAGCTGAATGTCCTAGTGTTTTCTAGATCTCTTGGCTTAACTTCAGCTTTTCACAACATTTGCAGGCAAGTTACATTTTGGAATGAGTATATGTGGAGGGTGAAGTCTACTTAATTTGTCATCTGAGATATCAAATACAAGGCAACCCAATGTTCTACAATCTGCATCAACAAAAAGTAATTACGTACAGTAGCATCTACCTTGGTGTTGCATGGCAAACTTTTGACTGTCTCTACTATTCACCCCACCCCTCCAAGCCTGGTGTCTATGGTGCTGCTCCCTGCCCCTGTGGGGGGGTGTCAGCTTCATTTGTGTTGTCTGAGCGCTCAAAATCCTTTCCTCCATACTTTTTATTTATAGTATCATATGTTTAGTTAAAAATATTTAGACTGCTCTCAAATTAAATTAATAAATAAAATGTCACAAATGTAACTGGTGTGGAAACTGTCAAATCACCACCTTAGCTAAGCTGGAAAGCAAAAAGCACATGGCCAAAGAACGACTGTGAATTGGTGCAGGGATGGGGGGGGCGCTGTCCCCAACTTCTCTTTGAATCCAGTAGAAATGCTTGCTCACTTTGAGGTAAATGTTGGGCCGCCGAGGCACACCACAGTCTTGGGTATACACCCGCACCCCATAGATGTAGTAGCGGTTGTTTGCAGGCATGAAGCAGCTCACAGGGCCCCAAGATTCATCTGAGGAAAAACAAGCGATAAGCAAACATTTAAACTTAACATAACTACTTTGTGACTTTGGGATTCGTGTTCTTTCGGGAGGTGATTTTCTTAGAAGAATATTAATTATCATAACATGGATTTGTACAATCTAAATGAACAAAAATATAAATGCAACAATTTCAAAGATTTTACTGAGTTACAGTTCATATTACAAAATCAATCAATTGAAATAAATGAGGACCTAATCTATAGATTTCACATGACTGGGAATACTGATATGCATCTGTTGGTCACAGATACTGTACCTTTAAAAATAAGGTAGGGGTGTGGATCAGAAATCCAGTCAGTATCTGGTGTGACCACCATTTGCCTCAGGCAGCGTGACATCCCCTTTGCATAGAGTTGATCAGGCTGTTGATTGTGGCCTGTGGAATGCTGTCCTCCTGCTCTTCAATGGTTCTGCAAAGTTGCTGAATATTGGCAGGAACTGGAACACACTGTTGTAGACATCGATCCAGAGCAACCCAAACATGCTCAATGGGTGACATGTCCGGTGATTATGCAGGCTATGGAAGAACTGTGACATTTTCAGCTTCCGGGAATTGTGTACAGATCCTTGTTGCATGGGGCTGTGCATTATCATGCTGAAAACATGAGGTTATGGCGGTGGATGAATGGCACGACAATGGGCCTCATGATCTCAGATCACGGTATCTCTGTGCATTCAATATGCCATCAATAAAATGCAATTTTGTTTGTTGTCCATAGCTTATGCCTGCCCATACCAGAACACAACTGCCCCCATGGGGCACTTTGTTCACAACGTTGACATGTTTAAATTTTTTAAAACGATGGAGGCGGCTTATGGTAGAGAAATAAAAATGCAATTATCTGGCAACAGCTCTGGTGGACATTCCTGCCATCAGCATGCCAATAGCACAGTCTCTCAACTTGAGACATCTGTAGCATTGCATTGTGTGACAAAAACTGGACATTTTAGAGTTGTCTTTTGTCCCCAGCACAATGTGCACCTATATAATGATCATGTTGTGTTATCAGCTTCTTGATATACCACACCTGTCAGGTGGATCGATTTATCTTGGCTAAAGAAATGCTCACTAACAGGGATGTAAACAAATGTGTGCACAACATTTGATATCTTTTTGTGCATATGGGACATTTCTGAGATGTTTCAAGAGCTGAAATAAAAGAACACTTTTTATATTTTTGCCTAACTAACATGTTATCTAAAATGTCAGAGATTAAACCAAATGTAGGACATGTTTGTGTCCCAAATGGCACCCCAGGGCTCTGGTCAAAAGGGGTGCCATTGGGGACACATCTCTTGTCTGAATGTAACAGGTTGTATCGGCCTCTGTTTACCTCACAACCATCAGGACCACCCATGCCACTGGGATGAGACATACAAAACATGTCCCTAGCCACTTTGTAGTTCCACCAGGTAGGCATGTTACACCTGGGATTGCCAATTTTCTTCACTTCTGCTTCTTGTAAAATGCTGGTGTTTGCTGTCGAAGAGCAAATAGGTTAACCGTAATTTGTGTTAAAGGCTTATACATTATATTTTTGTTTTTAATACACTGAGTATACAAAACATTCAGGACACCTGCTCTTCCCATGACCATCATTTCTGACCATTTCAAGCCCTCTACAGTAGGCTATATGGCCAGCTCTACTTTGACGATGTAAACCATGTTATTTTGTTGTAAGACTTACCATTGGGCCCTGCATAGCCTGTGATGTGGCAGATACCATACTGATGTTCTTCAACATTGGAATTATCTGGGATGCAAATTTCATCCACAAAGGTGTTGAATACAAGGGGGCGTTTCAACTTCAGAAGTGCGATGTTGTATCGCAGTGTGATAGGATTAAAAGTTTGTGCGGGACTATCCTCTCAATTTGTAATTCCTGTGTGTGGCGTCATTGTGGTTTGTATCCGTGGTCCCAGCTTTGACTATCAGGTTGCTTGAAAGGCTGAAACAAAAGGGCAAAGAAAAGTTTTGGAAAAAGACAACTGCTAAAGTAGCTAAACGGTAGACTTAATATATGCTGTGGTATATACCGATGCTGTGGTGCATGAACACATACGGCAGCTGTCAGTATCCAGTCCTGGCTGATGATGGCTCCTCCACAGTGATGCTGAAAAGGATCTGCTGCGGTCGGACGGGCATGATGGAGACTTGCCACGCCAAATACTAGGGTCAATTGGAGTGCCACCAATGAACCGACCACCACCATAATCATCATAGTCAAATGGCATCATCGTTGATGGTCTCTCTGGTCTCTTTCCACAATTCACTAAATACGAAGACAAGAACCACAATCCTGAGTTTGTGCTTCAGCCTAATGGCCAGCCACACCATTTGAAGACATGAATACCTGGTACATAAAGCTGATGGTGCTGGGGAAATGTTACCACAGTGTGCGTATCGTGCATAAATGTATTTTGTCCCCTACACCAAACACGATCACGACACGCAGGTTAAAATAGCAAAACAAACTCTGAACCAATGACATTAATTTGGGGACAGGTCGAAAAGCATTAAACATGTATGGAAATTAGCTAGTTAGCTTGCTATTGCTAGCTAATTTGTCCTGGGATATAAACATTGAGTTGTTATTTTACCTGAACTGCACAAGGTCCTCTACTCCAACAAATTAATCCACACACAAAACGGTTAACCAAATCTTTCTAGTCATCTCTCCTTCCAGGCTTTTTCATCTTTGAATTTATATGGTGATCGACATCAAAACTGTCATAGTATTACCACGACTACGGGCAAAACAGTTGGTCTTTCAATCACCCACGTGGGTATAACCAATGAGGAGATGGCACGTGGGTACCTGCTTCTATAAACCAATGAGGGGATGGGAGAGGCAGGACTTTCAGCCCGATCTGGGCGTCAGAAATAGAAAGGAGTTATATTTTAGCCCTTGGCATCGAGAGACGCTCGTTGGCGCACGCGAGCAGTGTAGGTGCAATAATTGAACATGGATTTCTACATTTTATTTTGCGACGCTCGCGCACACGGCGTTTTCCGGTCTGGTCAGCATGTAGCAACTGACAATCCATGATCAAGTTATTTCTTGATTAAAAACATAAATACCAGCAATGGGCAAATTAGGATTAGGCTAGCTATGACCCGTGCTTCGTCAGTTATCCTAGTCCCTTATGAATTTAGAAAAATTTCCAACATTTCCTATGTGTTGCATCATTGGTCTAAAACCATGATCATCATGAAGAAAGACATTCATCATCAGCATTAACAAGACTGAAGGGCACCCTGTCATCTACGTGGTTTCAGTCATTAATATGTGCATCGTGGTCGAGATCATCGTCTAGCCCCTCAAGCTGAAGCCCAGCTTCAGAGCATATCATCAACATATTTTGAATAGGCTAAAACATTGTATTGAATCATGATTTAGTTTGTATAGGCATTAAATAATACAGGTGTATAAGAGTGAATGCAGTTGAAGTCGGAAGTTTACATACACCTTAGCCAAATACATTTAAACTCAGTTTTTCACAATTCCTGACATTTAATCCTAGTAAAAACTACCTGTCTTAGGTCAGTTAGGATCATCACCTTATTTTAAGAATGTGAAATGTCAGAATAATAGTAGAGAGAGTGATTTATTTCAGCTTTTATTTCTTTCATCACATTCCCAGTGGGTCAGAAGTTTACATACACTCAATTAGTATCTGGTAGCATTGCCTTTAAATTGTTTCACTTGGGTCAAACATTTCGGGTCGCCTTCCACAATAAGCATCCCACAATAAATTGGGTGAATTTTGGCCCATTCCTCCTGACAGAGCTGGTGTAACTGAGTCAGGTTTGTAGGCCTCCTTGCTCGCACACACTTTTTCAGTTCTGCCCACTAATTTTCTATGGGATGGAGGTAAGGGCTTTGTCATGGCCACTCCAATACCTTGAATTTCTTGTCCTTAAGCCATTTTGCCACAACTTTGGAAGTATGCTTGGGATCTTTGTCCATTTGGAAGACCGCAAATGACCAAGCTTTAACTTCCTGACTGATGTCTTGAGATGTTGCTTCAATATATACATATTATTTTCCTGCATCATGATGCCGTCTATTTTGTGAAGTGCACCAGTCCCTCCTGCAGCAAAGCACCCTCACAACATGATGCTGCCACCCCCATGCTTCAAGGTTGAGATGGTGTTTTTCGGCGCAAGTGTCCCCCTTTTTCCTCCAAACATAACGATGGTCATTATGGCCAAACAGTTATATTTTTGTTTCATCAGACCAGAGGACATTTCTCCAAAAAGTACGATCTTTGTCCCCATGTGCAGTTGCAAACCATAGTCTGGCGTTTTTATGGCCGTTTTGGAGCAGTGGCTTCTTCCTTGCTGAGCGGCCTTTCAGGTTATGTCGATATAGGACTAGTTTTACTGTGGATATAGATACTTTTGTACCTGTTTCCTCCAGCATCTTCACAAGGTCCGTTGTTCTGCACTTTTCACACAAAAGCACGTCTCTAGAGGTCGGCCGATTAATTAGGGCCGATTTCAGGTTTTCATAACAATCGTAAATCTGTATTTTTTTTTACACCTTTATTTAATCTTTATTTAACTTGGCAAGTCAGTTAAGAACACATTCTTATTTTCAATGACGGCCTAGAAACGGTGGGTTAACTGCCTCGTTCAGGGGCAGAACGACAGATTTTCACCTTGTCAGCTCGGGGGATCCAATCTTGCAACCTTACAGTTAACTAGTCCAACGCAATAACGACCTGTCTCTCTCTCGTTGCACTCCACAAGGAGACTGCCTGTTACGCAAATGCAGTAAGCCAAGGTAAGTTGCTAGCTAGCATTAAACTTATCTTGTAAAAAACAATCAATCATAATCACTAGTTAAGTACACATGGTTGATGATATTACTAGATATTATCTAGCGTGTCCTGCGTTGCATATAATCTGACTGAGCATACAAGCATACAAGTATCTAAGTATCTGACTGAGCGGTGCTAGGCAGACGCAGGCGCGTAAACATTCATTCAAACAGCACTCTCGTGCGTTTTGCCAGCAGCTCTTCGTTGTGCGTCAAGCATTTCGCTGTTTATGACTTCAAGCCTATCAACTCCCGAGATGAGGCTGGTGTAACCGAAGTGAAATGTCTGGCTAGTTAGCGCACGCTTATAGCGTTTCAAACTTCACTCGCTCTGAGCCTTGGGGTGGTTGTTTCCCTTGCTCTGCATGGGTAACCCTGCTTCAATGTGGTGGCTGTTGTCATTGTGTTGCTGGTTTGAGCTCAGGGAGGAACGAGGAGAGGGACGGAAGCTATACTGTTACACTGGCAATACTAAAGTGACTATAAGAACATCCAATAGTCCTATAATTCCTACAACCTAAAACATCTTCTTCTTTTTTTTTTTTTGCCCTTTTTCTCCCCAATTTCGTGGTATCCAATTATTAGTAGCTACTATCTTGTATCATAGCTACAACTCCCGTACTGGCTAGGGAGAGACGAAGGTTGCTTTTATATGTTCTCATGTTCTGAGAAAGGAACTGAAACGTTTTACTTTCTTCTCCAACACTTTGTTTTTGCATTATTTAAACCAAATTGAACATGTTTCATTATTTACTTGAGGCTAAATAGATTTTATTGATGTATTATATTAAGTTAAAATAAGTGTTCATTCAGTATTGTTGTAATTGTCATTATTACAAATGCATTAAATATCTCTATATATTTAATTAATTAATCGGTATCGGTATATTTAATTAATTAATTAATTAAATATAATTAATCGGTATCGGCTTTTTTTGGTCCTCCAATAATCAGCATCGGCATCATCGGCATTGAAAAATCATAATCGGTCGACCTCTAGTACGTTCATCTCTAGGAGACAGAATGCGTCTCCTTCCTGAGCGGTATGATAGCTGCGTGGTCCCATGGTGTTTATACTTAGCGTACTATTGTTTGTACAGATGAACGTGGTACCTTTAGGTGTTTGGAAATTGCTCCCAAGGATGAACCAGACTTGTGGAGGTCTACATTTTTCTGAGGTCTTGGCTGATTTCTTTTGATTTTCCCATGTTAAGCAAAGAGGCACTGGGTTTGAAGGTAGGCCTTGAAATACATCCACAGGTACACCTCCAATTGACTCAAATTATGTCCATTAGCCTTTCAGAAGCTTCTAAAGCCATGACATCATTTTCTAGAATTTTCAAGCTGTTTAAAGGCACAGTCAACTAAAGCAATACGTAA